>NW_019272027.1:2974535-2994964 GCF_002738345.1 Cucurbita maxima
TTTTTTTTTTTCTTTTTTTTTTTTTTTCTTTTTTTTTGACTTTTTTTCGAAACGGAATTCCTTTGTTGTTTATGACGGCGTTGTTGCTTTCACAACCGCGTGACCCCTAAAAGGCAAAAAGGCCTCTTTCTAAATTGTTACCAACACGCTACCCTAAGCTACGTTTTACTTTTATTTATTTATTTTTTATTTTTATTTTTATTTCTTACCCATATAATGAAAAATATTTAAGAATTCTCCATTTTTATCTTTAAATTTTGGAAGGTTTAAACTATTTATTTTTCAAAATTGGCAGGTTAACAAGTGAAAACAGAAAAAATGGATAAGAATTGTATAAAGTTTACGGTAATAGTACTTCATTATCGAGATTCACAATTTGACTAATGACGATAATATTCTTTACTTATATACCAATGTTCTTCTCTTTAATTAGCCAATGTGGGACCCCCAACAATTCTTGACAAGTTGCTCCTCGATCCGGGTCTTCAATGGAGGGGCTTAATTATTCAGCCTCTTTAGAATCCGACCCTAAGTATTGGACTTTTCAACTCATTCTTCTTTTAAGTTTTGCATCTTCTTCCCCTACTCGACCTTGTTGAGTATGAAGTTGAGGAGGTATAGCTTCCCGCATTCATCATGAGTGATGACTCTTATATGAACCGTCTCTATCTTGGTTTCGATTTTTCTTCTCTATGAGCTCATCCTTCAAATGTTATATGCATATCTTGTAAGGAAGTTTTTTCTTCTCCATAGACGATTTCAACTATTGTTGCTAAAATTTCGACCGACTCATACACTGAACACGTGATAACGATTAATTAAGAAGAGTTTTGATTTTAGTTGAAATTTGTTGTACTTCCTGTCTCCAATGGAAGAAGAATGTTGATAACGTAAGAGGATCAAATTGGACTGAACTAAAATCACCAAAAACTAAAGCATGTTACTAAACTTCAAATAGAGTAATGCATTTGACATTAACGTGACAACCATAGGGAAAAAAAAAATTGCGGGAGGAGGCAATAGAAGAATAGTGTTTATTATCATTCAATTAGGGTTTCGCTGATTGGTTATGACAATAAAGAACTGTATTGAATAGAATTAGGATTAGTCGGGCTGATGGCACATTTGCTCCATGCCCAAATGAGGCTAGCTCCAAGGCCGCTTACGAAACTTGGGATAGCCTATTATCTCATGCTTGGTTGTCGACTTTTTAGCCTTATTTTGCCCTTAGTTTTTTTCATTTTCGTTCTCGATCTTATCGTTCATTTTATTCCATAACAATATATATATATATATATATATCTCGGTAAGCAATTGAAATTTCATGATGTATTTTTGGATCCATAATTATAATTTAAACTACAAATATACTCTTTTTGTTTCTTAAGCATTCTTACTTTGCTCATATTTGAACTATACTTTAAAGGTTAATAATTTGTGTCTTATCCATCTAACTATGCTCGAACTGATCGTTGCACTGTTCGTCTACTCCTCCTTAAATCTTTAAGGGTTGATCTTTATTATTAAACAATAAAAAATAAAAAATAAAACATAAAAAAGATTGAAAGTCAAAAGAATAATTATTTTAAAAATTTTAAGCCGAAAATATAATTCTTAACAAAAATTAATAAATAAATAAATAAATAAATAACTCAAGTGAGATTTTACCTTTTTCTTTTAATAAAGTAACAATTTAACTTTGAAGCCAATCAACTAAATAAAGTTAAGTCGGTTTAAAAATGTTTAATGTGAATTCAAATATTTAAGTTTATATAGAAAAATAATAATATCTTTTGTGTTAAAAAAAAAAATAAAAATAATAATTTTATTTTATTTAAGTGTAATTTATTTAATGAAAATGGAGAATGAGAATAATTTTCCTTTTTTTTCATGTTTTTTTAATTAAAAAAAATAAAAAATTAAGAATCTAAAATTGAACAAAATATGAGAACATTTAGTCTCATCCATTGTTTTTAACATAGAATATATTTGTTTCTTAACCTACTCATATTAAGCAAAGGTGTCTACCATATGAAAAAATAACCTTCAAAATCGAACCAAATTCGCTATTTATCGATTCCCGTCCTACATTTTTTTGCTAATTTTATTTTTACCATGAACGACGTATATACAAGATGTCAAGACTCCAAAGTTATAGGTTTCTTTACGGTTCATTGGATGTTGGCTATCGAGATTTGATTATCGTATATTAAATGTTGACGATCATACTTAGCTTATTAGGTAAGATATGAATTATCGTCTCAAAGTTCAATGGTTTGATCTCGACCCTTGGCTATCGAGATTTGATTATCATATATTAGATGTTGACTATCGTACTCAGTTCATTAGGTGAGGTACGAATTACTGTCTCAAAGATCGATGGTTCGTTCTTGACCCTACAATAGTTGAATTAAGAAGAAAAAAGAAAATAATATGTAATCATGTTTAGACCCTAAATATTTTCAGCTAGAACAATTCGGTTGAGTTTAAAAAACTTCTCAACCAGACCTAACCCAACCTACAGACACCCCTAGTTTTATTAGCTCAACATAGCATGTTTCTTAATGTAGTTAACGAATGCGTCTTTTTAGATTGCTTAATATTGTCTAATAAACCATATTAATATTTTTTTCTCCATTTACGTCATTACCTACTTAGAAATTAAATATTAAACTGATCCCGACAACAACATTTCTTCTCGGGATTCGTGGAAAAGGAATGTGAACCTAAATATTTGGCAAGCGTCCAAAAGGAAAGAAATTATAAGTAAATGGTATTAGTAATAATAATCATAAATGGTTTAGGATTATAAGTTACTTAATGAACACTCAAATATTGATTTGTTCATATCATTCACAAACCCTTTTTAGATTACTATGTTAAAACACATTTCTTAATCTCAAAGTTTTTTCTCTTTTAAATAAATAGTTAATTATTTATTATTTGAATTCATCAACATTTATAGAAATTATTTATTAATTACAAAAATATTCTATTAATTTAACACTCATACTTTTTTAGTTCTATTTGTATATATGTGTGTACGTATGCGTGTATGTATGTATGTATATGTAGTACGTACGTACATATGCATATATGTGTATGTATGTGTGTGTATCCATGTGTGTGTATGTATGTGTGGTACGTACGTATGTATGTATGTGTGTATGTATGTGTGTATGTATGTGTGGTACATACATATGCATGTATGCATGTGTGTGTATGTGTAGTACATACGTAGGTACGTATGTACATATGCATGTATGTATGTGTGTGTGTATTTATATGTGGTACATACATTCGTACATATGTATGTATGCATGTATGTGTGTGTATCCACGTGTGGTACATACATATGTATGTACGCACGTATGCATGTATGTATGTGTGGCACGTACGTATGTATGTATGTGTATATGTGTGTGTATGTGTATGTGTATGTGTAGTACGTACGTACGCATGTACGTATGGATGTGACGTGAATTGGGTTGAGACATTTTTTAAATTTAAATAATTCTGAGTCTAAAATGTTAATTAATAAAATATCTATTTATTTATTTACAAATGTGTAATTAATTTTAACATATATTTAAAAAAATTATGTTCTAAATAATTAAAAAAAATTATTTATTTACAAATGTAATTAATTTTAACATCTATTTGAAAAAATTATTTTCTAAATAATTAAAAAAAATTATAAGAGGGTCAGAGAATAAATAATATAAAATAACTATATGTATACATAATCCAAATATATATTTTAAAATTAATAATAAATTAAAATTAGTTTGATTCAACCAACTTAGTTTTAAGGAAGCCAAGAACTAACAAATGGATAAACTCTTTATTTATTTGAGCTTAACTAAAACCATATAGATTAGTTTGAGTTGATCGAGTTTTTCGAGTCATCGAGTTTTTTGAACATCGGTACGTATAAGATTTGGTCTAGTTTTATATTTTATAGGTTGCAAATTACTAGTTTTGTCCTTATACTTTAAAAAAAATAAATATTTCGAGCATTTAAAAACTTTTAAATGTTATTTTAATCCACAAATTTTCAAAATGTTTATTTTATTCTTGAATTAAAAAAATCTCGAGTCTTATCATCTAAAATCCCGAGCCTTAGCCGAGTCATGTGCTTCTAGTATATATTTATATCAACATGTTAAAATAAATATTTCAAATGATGTTATCCGTCTTGGCAAACGTTTCGAGAAAGAATAATAACGATAAAGTAACTACAAATAGTTTAAGAGATTTAGAATTCAACAAAAGTTTGTGACATTTTTTTTAAACTAACACAATTATTTAGACATTAAAATTTTCAACTCAAATACAACCCAACTACAATTTTTTTTGGTTGAATGGGATTGTTCGGGTTTTTATTTAAAATTTTATTTTTTTAGGTTAATTTACAAAATTAGTATTTTAAATAAATTATAAATTAATTTAACCAAATTTTAAATAAAAAATCATTAAAAATAAATAAATGTGTGTGATGAACAGTCCCTGTGATAAATTTTAGTGACTTCAAAAATTATATACAACAGTAAGAAAAAAGCTGCTTCTTCTTGGTTGTGTAATGTAATATGTAAAGTAATGTTAGAGCTCTATCAGTTCTGGGATGAGCTTCAAAAGAAATGAAAGCTCCCTCTCCGAGAACTGAGGCTTTATGTCCCCTTCAGCTTTGACCTTTCCTTCATTTCCCTCACTTCCTTCCTCCTTCCCTTCTTCTCCCGTCCCGATCACCTTCGTCGACGTTATAAGATCCGCCAACGCCTCTGTCATTTCTTGCACAAGATCAACTATCACCCCCTCTATTCCCATCAAATGCTGCATGTAAACTGCTTCTGCCACATTGCTGCATTTTCAACAATCAATTCATGATATGAGCACATTAACCCAAAAGGCTTGTTCAAACCAATTAATGAGCTCTAATGGCACATTGATCATCATCCAAAAGGGTTGTTGTTCAATCTATACAAACATTTCAGAAATTTGAACCCATTCATGAGGTCTAATGGCACAGTGATCATCCAAAAGGGTTGATCAAAACCAACAAAACATTTCAGAAATTTCAACCAATTAATGAGTTCTGATGGCACGTTGATCATCAAAAAGGGTTGTTCGAACTATCCAAACATTTCAGAAACTTCAACCAATTCATGAACACTAATGGCACATTGATCATCCAAAAGGGTTGTTCAAAGCATAAACCATATTAGAAACTACCGTATTCAAGAACACCAATGGCACATTAACTCAAAACATTTCAGAAACTTTCAACCAATTCATGAGCATTAATGGCAGAAGCTTACTTCAGTTTTCCGTAGGTTAAGAGGGAGAGTTCTGACTCTCTGATCTTCTTAACAGTCCCTGGATTTCTAAAAATTCCCCTGACTTCTGATACTATCCCCTGCAATCCACCTTCCAAGCAAAGTTTCAAAGCTTCCTCCAAAGAATTTCTCCTCACATCATGATACAGCTCGGTTCCCCCATTTGTCAAGAAGAAAACCTTCATCACATAGCAACAAATGTGTTATCAAGCTAAATATGTGGTTGATTTCAGTTTTGATTTGAACGTTTCAAAATTCTCTTTACAGTTCAACTTCAATCTTCTTAATTTGTTACAAGATGTTGGGAGCAAATTGAAACCAAACCACATATGTTAGAAGGACATTGTGCGTGAATAATTTATTTTGGATTCCATTTTATCCCTAATCTGAAGAAGAAAATGCAAGAAATTACTAGATTTGGGATGAAACCATAGAAATCAGCTCATCCTAAAAGCACTCACAGGATATGTCGCCTGCAACTTTCGGACGAGCAATGCTGCATCTGGCAGGAAGGTAGAGAAGATGATGGGCCTCTCTTTAGCATTCTCAAAGACCACCTGTCATAGAACAACAACAACAAAACCAGAGCTAAGTTTCCATGAAAACAATGGCTTAAGCAATAACAGAGAGACAAGATCTTCTAGAGATTCCCATTCTCACCTGTAAGATTGCCTGAAGAACACTAGTAAGGTAACTATGATCATAAACAATGTGGTCGTCAAATTTCAACTCGATATTAAAGCCTAAAGATGATTCCACTTTCTGAAAAGCTTCTTCCAGAGTGCAAAGCCTATCGTCTGTTTCAACATTCCAATTGACAATCTTCCCATCATGAGTTTTTCTAAGCAAGCAATTTCCCTCCTGGGAATCATTTTGGGGACCGTAATACAGGAATTCCGGGAGGGATAACTCTGTGATTCTTTTCTCAAAAACAGTGCCCTGAAATCCCAGATCAGAATCAAACATACTAATCTAAACAAAAAACTAATGAACACAAGAACACCATAAGAACAAATCTGTGTAGAAAAAGGATAAAGATGAGCTTACGTTATTTATAGAGAGAATAAAATCGTCGTGGAATATGACCGGGAAGTTGTCCTTTGTAACCTACAAAAATCATCACAATTTGTTTTCACTTCCCTGATTCCTTAAGCTAAATCAACCTCTCCTTACTTCTATGTCCATTGAAATTAAGAGAATGAAAAGGTGAAAACGAGAAATAAAAAGCAGGCAGATAATCAGTATCCCTTCGTAATTTGCATACGGAAGGATGAACACGAATCGAATCCATCGATGGAAGAACAAGGATGAGAAAAATCAAGGGAATGGAGACAGAGAAGAGGAATTAAGTTAAATTAAATTGTTCTTTGTCCGTAAAGTAAAATTTTAAAATCGGTTTATGTCACGACAAGTTCCCAAAAAGGAATTATAAAGAAATTCTGAGAAACATATAACAGAGAGAATAGATGAAAAGAAAAGATTCAAATAAAGATCGGAACCGAACCTGAACGTCAAATTCAACAAAATCGATGGGGAATTTAGAGGCGGCATTAAACGATAGGATCGAATTCTCTTTAATGGCTCTCATTCTCCTATCTGAAGATTGCAACATATTCATACCGTTCCCTCTATGCCCTATAACCAAGAACTTCGAGGCTCTAAACGCATTCCCTCCCAATTCCACACCTACAAAACAGAGCCCCCCGAATCAAAATCCATTTAGATCAAGAACAACATTCACCAACACAATAGAAACAAGAAAAAAACAAGAAACTACCTTTGGAGACTCGATTTGGGCAAATTTCCAGTAAGGCATTGTCCGGCACCTGATCGAGGTGAGGAACGTCAGAGACATGGACGGCCTTGAGAGCCATTTTATGCAAGATAGATATATAAAGAGAGAAAGGACGGCCGCGTCGGGAGGAGAAAATGAGTGGTGGGTTTAGAGGCACAAGGCCTTTGCAAAAAGCTTAAACGGATTCTGGCTATGGCGGATGGTTATGGCGAAATAACGTATTTAAGGAGAAAGATGAGAGAAGGAAGGAGAAACCAAACATACAAAAGGGAATCTTCTTAGCGAATATTCCTTTTTTTCTTTTTTAAAATTTATTAATTATATTCTCTTTGGATAATCTTCTCCCTAAAATATTTTAATCCTTTTAAATTCCTAATTAAATTCTATTTTAAATCTTTTTAACTCGTCCAACTAATTTAAAATTAGTTGGATTGGAGACTCGAGTCCCGAGCAACCAAAAATTCACAACTCGAGCCATAGAGTTTCTCAATTCTGATACATTAATAGCTACTCGTAGAACTTAAATAGTCACAAAATATCATTAATATTAGTTATAAATATCAATATTCTTAATATCTTCAAAATATAATAAAATTGAGGTAGGTTGTAACCCTATTTTCGAGTTGGGTCGAGTTGACCTATCTAAAAAATGTCAACTCGTGAATCTACTTGAATTTTTCACTTTTTCAAAAAACACATCTGAATTTACCTATTAATTTAATTTTTAAGAAAATAAAAGTATTTCTTAACTCACCGACGTCAACCAAAATCAAATATCGAACAAATTTCCCATAACTAAAAAAAGTCAACAAAAACTATACTTCATGTTGGTAAAAAAAATTAGTAACATTTAAAAAATAGACATAACTTAACAGTAATTGACGTATTTTAGTAGGTAGTACGGGTAGATGAGGGGTGAGGTGTTGCCACATGGAAAGATAATTATAAATTATCTTGCCACGTCAATATTAACAAAAGTCTACGTGTCCTACATTTTTTATCGTGCGGCGTCGTAATTTTGACACGCTCACGACCAATCTTAAGAGGAATTAAGTCCCATATATGTTTTTCGTCCCAGGCTTGTGGCTTCATCGAATCTTAGGCGAGGTTTGTCTTTGCCAATCGAATATCACTTGTACGGAATCTAAGTTTGTTCGACCACACACACTGTCTATGTGTGCATGTTCAATCGTCTGTGACGCAATCGACTTGCCTCTACACTAGGCCAAGTTATTTGGCTCGACGTTGCCTCTGCTCGAGGTTAAGGTCTCTCAATGCATTATCGTGTCTCATCTTGTCATCTCGATCTCCATCGACATGACCCATATGTCTTAATGTCATCCCGAGGTATTGTCGGCCATCACAGCTCGTTCGGTCATGCCATCGAGAACGGGCCTGCTTGTCGCTTATATCATCGGGACTTCCCGAACATCCATCCATCTGGGTTCTATCGAGGCATTGGCCCTCCCATTTCCATGTCGTGTCATTTACGGATACCGTGCCGGATAGTGGGTGTATGTAGAAAACTCCAACACGCAAGCTGGGGCGTAATACCGGCACACTCGTGCCACCCAGTACTGTCACTAAAAAACTCATTTCAAAGGAAGTCACCCGAGACACTTGTTTCGGCACGCTCACCCACACTATGACACACGTATGTGACCACATGGTAGCTCACTTAGGTCATAGGGTCTAGAGATTTATATATATATAAATAAAAGTTCACAAATAGAAAGTAAGGTTTACAAAAGTATTTATTTATTTATTTTAATTTGGTTAAGAATATTTTAAAATTAAAAAAAATAAGACCGAACCTAAACTTTCCATTTTTTGTGTCAAATGAAAAGTGCTTTTTAAATTGAGATATTCTATTAAAAAAAAATTAAAAGTGATTTTAGAGGAGAAATTTGACTAATTCTTTACTTATTTAGTAAGTAATTAATTTATCTCTATTTTTTAAAAAGCATGTTTTTATGTCATCGACTTTTAAAATAATAAACATGTATTATAATAAACATGTATACGTTCTTAGATGCATGAGGCTGACATATCTGATAGGGTCATTCTGCATTGTAATATTGTAAGGTCCACCGGATTGGCTTTGATTGCCTTGTACCAGCTCACCTATTTAAAACATCAATTAATAACTAAGGTTCAAGTACAAAATACAAGATGCTCATGTTTTAGGGAATCTCTAAAAAGCCTAGGTACTAAGAGTAGGTGTGGTTACAACCAATCAAATAGTAATTCTTACAGAGAAGTGTTTCAAGTCATTCGATTAAGGGCACTAGTTATCTTTTTTTTTTTGTTGGGATTTGTGACGGAGGAAGGAAACTCCGTCTATACCACAGCTTGAGATGAGACCCGATAGACTGGAAGCATAGTTTACAGAGGGGGAGTCATAGTTCCAATAGCAAAGGAATTAGCATGACTACCACAAAGGATACGGAGCATTTAGTCTAATGATACTACTAGTCAACCACACTCGTGAAAAGTTTATGCACTGAATGAACTTGCTTCAAAGACAAATCTCATTCCTTCGCATGCTTCAGGCAAAGTCGGGGTCGGATTCCCTTTCTTTTCCAGTCTCACATATTCCCCCTAAAGTTGAAGTTTCCTATATAGAGCGAGAATGAAAGGCAGCTAAGTAGAACTAACCATAGTTGTTGGCTTGTCAATTTAAGCATAGCTCACCAATGTTTATTGGAGAACTCGAGGCTTTGCTATCCACCTGCAATCGTGAACTCAAAAACACAAATGAATAAGAGATGAAGCTGCTAATTTAGCACACACTAATTTCACAAATGCATTACACAATGGGCTAATTGATTCCACAAATGAGGTAGAAAAATCAGAATTGGAGAAAAAACTCACTCATAGAATTAGAACACACCCAAATCAACATTTACATCTGCCAAATCAAGTCCCCCTTTCTCACCTTCCTTGCGCATATTGCATTTGCACATAAACTTTAATGTGGAAGCTGAATCACAAACCCTGAAAAACCTCAACAAATCCCATTTCAAACCCATAAAATTGGACTCCAAAAGTTGGTTTCTCTCCAATCCTTTTTTTGTTTCATATAACCTCTAAATCTGTTTACAAGTTTATCAATGATCGTGTGTTTCTCGATTGTCAACCATCAAGTTGCCACTGCTGCTGCTCCCTGCAACATGATTTTCACTACCTCTTGCTGCCAAGGCAACAACTTCAGGCGACATGTCCCAGCTTCCGCTTTTCCTTCCCCAACTCGATCGTCTCGGATGTAATCCACCACGTTCAATAGCTTCTTCAACTGCAGTTCTAATATCTGGAGATACTTCGCCAAATTTGCCTTCTTTTACGCTCGACCGCTCACTGATCTGAGGTTGCCCATCAAATGGATCGGCACCAGAATTCATGTCTCCCCATACTGTTTTCCTGCCCATTTCAATGTCCTCTACCCCTTTGCCTACATTTGGACTCATAAAACCACTGGTCCCGAGTCGGGTTGGAGGTAAAACAGGCTCTTTAGGCACAGTTGCTCTGAAGTTGTTCTTGGAGGCAGGAATGCTGGAGCAAAAGATTTCCTTGAAGTTGTCCAACACTCCTTTGTTGTATGGGTTGGCTCTTCTATCATAACGATATCTAAAATTCTCATAGGTAGTCTGCAAATTAAGCCAGCTCAAATGGGTCAAACATAGGAAGAATTTGATCGATCCTTTTTTCTATCGTTAAGGTGGAGAACTGAACCAAGAATTCTCGTTCGTTATCATTTGATGTTTCGTTTAGAGGTTGCAGAGGATGCTTACCTGATTTGTACTGATGAGATATAAATGGAAAGCAGAAAGGCCACCAACGAACCACATTGAGATGAAAGTATAAACAATCAGCACAATGGAAGCAGGAGTCTTGATCATCGCTTTCCAGATGGATGTTTCCTCTGCCGACATAATCCGTCGGATGTATACCCAGCAGAACGAAAACACGTATATGCAAAGAAGAGTTGTTGAGAAAACAAACATGAAGAAGAATCGATAGTTTCTCTGCAATCACATCGACAAGCAGAAAGAGTTCAAAGAGAAAAAAAATAGAAGACCCACAAAACTCCATGTTAGAGAAGAAGACTATAAAAAGCTTTAAAATAGAGAGCTTAACAAGAAACTGACAAGATGAACGGGAATCCAAGGTTTTAATGAAAAGAACTCTTACCAGACCAATACACTGCCCGACCCAAGGACAATGATGATCAAATCTTTCCACACAGTTATTGCAAATTGAACAGTGCGAGCAGCGAGGAGGTCGATAAAGCATGCAAGTGTCACAATACTTGATCTTAACAGTGATTCCATTGACTTCTACTTCCTTGATACGAGGCAATCGTAATGGGGGAGTTTGTCCTGATCCCGTATCAACACTACCCTCATAGGGTTCAGGTTCGGGCGGGTGTGCATTCCGTGGAATTATTCCGGGATCTCTTCCAGAGGTAAGCAGCAGGAGGACTAAAATCTAGAATAAAGCATATAATTAGAATCACAAAACATCAAGAAACAATGCATTGAGAGCAGAGCACAACAACGATAGCATAAATGGTTATGCTTGCTATTCTTTGTTGAACTGTCCAACACTCATCATGTTCATAAATAACTGAATATCAGTAGCTAAAAAAGCATCCATCTACATCATATATGCAATGCAGTTCTAACATTCATCAGATTTCAAATCTAAAGTAGCTTTAAGTTACATTTAAGTGACCAAACTTGTAGGAGAGTTATAGGTCGCTCATATAATCGAGTTTACTACCGACTCCTCACTCAGCAGATGGACGTGCAAACACTAGAACAACAGTCAACAAATAGTCATCCTGTAATAACAATGCCACAGGCAAGATAACCAAGCTTCTCTGGCATTCCATTCAAGCTTGAGAACCACCTTCAACCAATATTGTTTCTTGTCTGCAATGTTAAGATTGAAAGAATAGCTTGGAGAACTTAAAAGCATCAAAACAATTATATGCCATGACTGAGAGTAAAATCATCCATAAGATGGAGACGGACGGTATCACAACTTATTGTAAGTCATTACTTAAGCTAGTAAATGTAACTTGCATACAAACCATTCCGAACCAAAACCCACATGGAAACGATACGATCCAAATTGATTGAAGAAATTTTATGGAGAAATATGGAGTTAGAAGGATAACACTCACAAAGACTGTAAATACAACAGCAACAACCAATATTGATATTCCCCAATCCCCAGAAAAGTCATCCATCAGTTTCCTGGCAACAAATACACAGAAAATGGAAACAGGAGCAACAATAAGAAATATTGTCAGCGCCAATGACCGAACATCTGGTCCGAAAATGAACCTTCCTTGGAGGAAGAAAATCTGCAGAAGAATAAAAAGAAACAGAATATTAAACAACTCAGCAGTATATAAAAACAATTCTTATTATATTTTATAACCCACACTGATCATTAAAATGTCAAAGAAGATGTGAAGGGGTATCCATAGCCATTGAGCGATCACTAAACTATCGTGGATTATACATGCTTCGTGGTGAAAACAATGAATGCAAGTTATGGAATAGGGAAAATAATACATGTAATTAGAAATTCAGACCATGGGGCTTCATAACAGGCATACTTTGCAACTTAGATCAAACCATCCACATCTTCAAGATTGAAAAAAACGGTCATAAAGACGCTATCTAAGCCATCCTACAACTTCACCACATATCCAAAGATCCTATAGAAATGAGTTGCTACTCGGCCAACTTCTTACACACATACAACCACCAACAATATTACATTCGCAAGGACAAAAGCCTACAAGGGGAATTTATGCAACTGAGCAGCCTTTTCAGAGCTGGTATTTGTTTATGAACTGTCTTTCTTTTTGCACTAGATTTTTTATTTGTAATCCTCTTGTATTTGCAGTTAAACTTCAGCTTCTTCTTTGTATTACTATTGATCATATACAAAACGAGTCCATTAGTAACTTGGTGAGGTTCTGTAAAGCTTCTAAATGTAAAAAAAAGGGCGCAAGAAAGGCTCAGTGGTAGACATCCCTCAGAATTTCGCCATAGCAGGTTCTTCACAGTATATACAAGATTCATAAGAAACCAGAACTAAAAGTAATGTTAAATGTGTAAAAAATTGGTGACGCTAGCAAGGAATCGATTAAGCTAAAACAAAGCACAAAACGAATTAAAAACAAGAAATTAACGAGTAATCTAAACAAAAACAGATGAAAATTACGACTCACATTGCTTCCTTTCCAAGCTTGGAAAACTCGTAAATCAGTAGAACCGCCAGAGGATCCAGAAAGCGGATCAGATCGTTGTGGTGGAGGAACCACATACATCTCTGTATTAGTCTAGTTAAAATCTTATGAACTCTCTCCTCGAATCCTCAACTCTCGGAGCTTAAACGGGAGATCCTACAAACAAAGTAAAACCAAATAAGCCAGACTTAACAAAACAAACCTCAAAAATCAGATCAAAGAAACAAGAAAGGAAAAAAAGTACAAAGGAGCTGGAATACTCCAGCCGAAATTTCCGGCGGCCGGAAGCGGAAGCCGGCAGTTACAGAAGCAAATCTGAAAGGAAAACAGAAACTCTTACCCTTATGATTTTCCCGGGAGCTGAGAGAAGGTCAATCGGAGTACAGCGAAAAGGAAATGAAGGGTTTGGACATTGAAAAATCAAGGGTTTCTATTTCTCTCTCTAGAATCTCTCTGCTATAGCCTGCTTTTTGGTGAGCGAGAAGAAGAAGACGAGGAGAGAGAAAGAGAAGAAATTGTACGAGTAATTGCTTTACAGTGCGAAATCGCGACGTGTCGGATTCTTATTGGGTAGGGCAAAGTCGGGACGAACCGGGTTTGTCCGGTCGGACGGATTGAACCGGAAATTTGAGCTGAAAATTCCAGTCATGTGGGTGGCTTGAATTGAACAAGTCAGTTATTTTATTTTTCAAAATATTTATTTTATTTTATTTTTTATTTTTTATTTTCCAAATGCAAGTAATAATAAACTTCCCAGCTGCGCCTTTAGTTGCATTTAATATTTAATTTTCAAAGCACCTTTTTACAAAGGAGAAATAATTATTCACACTTTTATTTATTTATTTATTTATTTATTTATTATTATCCTTTCAACTTTAAAATATTTTATTTTATTTTAGTTCTTTAACTTTTTTATTCTTTGACAGAGATTTGAACATCTGACCTAAATAATGATGTTTTATTAGTTGAACTATACTCACATTGTCATTGCTCATATCTAGACTGAGCGGTGTAGCAAAGAAAACAAAACGTATGGGTTATCCAAAAAAGTTATGTCACTAGTCCACGAGCTGAAAGTTACCTTTTGAGATATCATGGGAGAATTTCATCGAACCATGACACTACTACTTGAAGCAAAATGTGTTTTTAAGAGTGTCATGTCACCGACACAAAGTCCCAGCTGACATATGACTTTGGTTGTTTATCCGATATATAGTCTTGTGTTTTAAGGTAGTCTAAATGAGGAAATGATGACAAAAGAGGGTGATGTCTAAGAAACGTTGAGATATACAGTAGAGAATTTAGGCATCGAGAGTAATTTTCACAATATTTTTAATAGAATCTTCTCTAGTAGAAAACAAAATGTAGCTTCCATTTTGAGGCGAATCAGTCGTTTATTTGATTGTGATGTGTTTTATGGTGTTAAAGAAAAATGAAGTATGTCGGGATTTCGACATAACTCAACAAATGTGCTAATAATGACAATAACGATAATTAATGATAATTATAAAAATAAAACGTCCCATCTATGACTTGATATTAGGTTTTTATTGAATAAAATTTTATTACGTCTCAATAAAGAGTGAAAATTATTTCCACAAACAAACACGAGTCCTACAAGCATGCTTTGTCCTCAATTTCCAAGAGTTCACCTCGATATAGAATTGCTTTAGACAAATCACGTCTTAACCATGAAGTGTTTATTATTGAGTCACCGAAAAAGAATGGTGCACCTTGTTGGTATAGATAGTAACTTTCATTTAAGTCATTCTTAGTTATCATACCCTGAAGATAGATTTTATTCTAATGTAGTCTCGGTTCATTCATGTGAGATCTCACATCGATTGGAGGGAGGAACGAGTGCCAGCAGCAGACGTTGGGCCCCGAAAGGGAGTGTATTGGAAGATTCTACATCAATTGGAGAGGGGAACGAGTGTCAACGAGAATGTTGGGCTCCGAAGGGGGGTGGACTGTGAGATCCCACATCGGTTGGTTCTGGTTCTGGGAACGAAACATTCTTTATAAGGGTGTGGAAACTTCTCCCTACCAGACGCGTTTTAAAAACCTTAAGAGGAAGCCCGAAAGGGAAAACCCAAATAGTACAATATCTACTAGCGGTGGTCATATTAAATAATACAATATTTTATTATAAGTAATATATTTTAAAAATGTGAACTTCTTAGCATCTACATAAAACCATATGTTTGTCAAGTTTCATTTGGGGGAAAAGTCAACGGTCAACCATTCAAAGGAATGTTTATGTTAATACCATTTTAATTAACCCATTATTAGTTTCGTGAATTATTGGACAAAGACATTATTAATTAGTAAGTCATTTTGTATTTTTCTTTATAATTATCAATTGATTTAAGTTTAATTTTAATTTGTGAAAATTAATTAAATTTTATGTCAAGTAAATCGTAATTTTTTTTAAAAAAAAAAACACAAAATTCAACGTTTAAAACCTAAGTAACCCAACTAGAATTCACAATCTAACCCAATTCAACGTCTGTTTTCAAGTTGGGTTGAATTGGGTTGTCGGGTTTTTTTTTAAATTTAATTATTTAAAAAAAATTCTATTTATCCACGGTCACAACACATCACTAACATTAATTACATACGTCAAATATTTCTTAAAAGTAGGGTAGAATTGGGTTAGGTTGGATTGTAACCTTATTTTCGTGTTAACCCGACAAAAAAACATGTTGACTCAATTTTGACTTTTCAAACATTTGACCCAACCCAAATCGGGGGAAAAAAAAAAATCTAACTCAACACAAAATTTATTGTATGGATTAGGTAGTTCAGGTTGGTCGAATGCTCGGTCTAAGTTTTATATTTTATCGAGTAGGATTTGACCAAACAATTAAATGGAATAAAAAACAATAAGTATATGATATTGGTAAATTAAGGACTCAATTACTTAGTTAATAATATTGACAAATTCTAAAATAATATTAACATTATGAAGGTTTTAATTTACCAAAGTCAAGTCTTATTATAAAATTATTATTAAATAACCATAATATTATTATGTCCAAGTATATTTTAATTTTAATTATTATTAGTTGACTTTATTTTAATTGGTTAATTTTAATATTATTATATATTTCAAGTCGTCATTTTGCGGAGTCTCAAATAGAAAATACTTAATAATTTAATATCATATTAATTAATTATAATTTGATAGTGTTTAATGTAATTTGTAACTATTATGTATGACAAAGACTTTAATTTGATATTATACATTTTAATTTCATTTGGAGGTAATAACTTTCCTATTATTACAATCACCTATTTATTTATCTTCAAATTTTACTTCCGTTAAAAATTACTATAACGACCCAGACTCATCGCTAGCGGATATTGTTCTATTTAGACTTTTCCTTTTGGGATTTCCTTCAAAGTTTTTAAAACGCTTTTGCTACGGAGAGGTTTTCACACCCTTATAAAAGGTGTCTTCATTCTCCTCCCTAACCAATTTGGGATCTCACAATCCACCCCCTTTACGGCCCAACGTTCTCGTTGGCACTCGTTCTTTTCTCCAATCGATGTGGGACCCACACCAAATCCACCTACCTTCAAGGTCCCGCGTCCTTACTGGCACACCGCCTCATGTTTACCTCCTTCAGGGAACAACCTCCTTCAGGGAACAACCTCCTCGTTGTACATCGTTTGGTGTCTGGCTCTTATACCATTTGTAATAGCTTAGGTTCACCGCTAGCAAATATTGTCCTCTTTGGACAAATTGGTGGGGGTCTCACATCGATTGGAGAAAGTAATGAGTGCCCATGGGGATGTTGGGCCTTAAAAAGGGTGAATTGTGAGATCTCACATTGGTTGGGGAGGAAAACGAAACATCATTTATAAGGGTGTGGAAACCTCTCCTTAGCAGACCCGTTTAAAAAACTTTGAGGCAAAGCCTAAAGAGGACAATATCTGATAGCGGTGTGTAACGGTCCTACATTTTTTACCGTGCGGCGTCGTGATCTTGACACGCTCACAACCAGCCTTAAAGGGAATTAAGCCCCATAAATGTTTTTTCGCCCTGACTTTGTGGCTTCATCAGACCTTAGGCGAGATTTGTCTTTTGCCAATCGAACATCGCTTGTGCGGAATCCAAGCTTGTTCAACCACACACGCCGCCTACGCGTGCATGTTCAATCGTCTGCGACACATCCGACTTTCGAGGTTAAGGCCTGGGACCTAACTCGGCTCTTCAACAAGCCTATCTTTGCCCTTCATGTCTATTTGATGTCTCTATCTTGTTTATGTCTCAACTTGTCTTCAATGCTCACTTCGTGTGGTGTGCTAGATGATGCACCATTCTCCTCGATCACACATGACACTTGTCTAGGCCCTCGTGTGACCGGATGGGTGTCACTTGAGGGTTGCCTCTTCTCTTGTCGCAATGTGAGGGTCACAACCTACTCTCTTCATAGTTAGGTTGTGACACGGTGGGCCTAAGCCGTTACAATTACTTTTAAGAATATAATCTCTGTCCCCAACCCTATTTAGCAGATAAGAAAAAACATCTTCCCACTCTCCCGTTTAAACCAAGATTCTCCATCCTATTTGGGGCGGGAGCCCCACAGGTTAAATAAACATCTCTAATGGAACGTATTTTATATACTGATACCAAATGTACGTAATCGACATTAGATGACTATCCCGGGATATAGAGAAAGCAAATTTCTTTTTCAAAGTACTCCATATAATACAAGTCAAATCACTCGATTTGCTTTTGGACTCTAATTTTACACCGTACGTTGTTCATTTGTAGAATTTGGTCAAATATTTGGCCTCACAATCACTTCCATTCGATTTTCACTCATAAATTTAGTCGATAAAATGCGAGCATTTGCTTACTTCATGCTTAAAAAATCGAGGGAAATGGACGTTCAGACGTTTTGTTCGATTCCAATACTTTTAGCGTTGCAAATTTGGACGCACCGGATTCTTTCGATGTCAGTGAGTTTTGTTTTTTCAAGCATATTTTGGTCCATGTTCTACTCAATACGTGACCGTCACTTTGTTATAAATTTTTAACTAATATATGTTTAACTTAACTGACATAAAAAGTTCTCGAGATTATGCAAACAAATGGTTAAAAAAATGCATAGAATTAATATTATTCTAGATTTGACAACGATTCTTTAAGAGCCGGACACTTGAGTTGAGCCAGATGTACATCTGAAGAATTCTCTAGATCTCTCTCGAATCTAGCTGGAAGAAAAATAAAAAGCTCGTGATAACTTTCTCTATAATTATTTAATATAAGTTTATTTAACCTTTAGTTTTGTTTAATTCTAAAGTCGATTCCAATGCATCTCGAGCATGAACGAAACGTTCATTCTTCAACATACTAACAAATATATTGATAAAGTATCGATAACAATAAATATTTTTAAACATTACAATATTACTATTGACCATTCGTAAACGTTTTAATTTACTTTTAGAGTAAACATCCTGATAGAATATTGAAACAAAAATTAACTCGACACTAACCTAAAACGACATAACGGTGACTAGAATATTCGTCTAGACTATGTATGAAAAAACGATATAGAAACATTCAGACACGTCAACTTTTCGTTTAACATTTTAAGCGTTTTTTGAATCCGATAATAACTTTGATCTGTAATACAAACGACGTTCAAAAAGAATGTCATTTTCTTTCCTTTCTAATCATATCATTAATATTCACATGCAATATACTCATAAATAATGGAACTAATAAAGAATTTTTGGGCCCATTTGTTATTAAGGAATAAAGTATAATAATTAATTTGATACACGTGTCAAAACCTTTCCCTTATAATCGCGTTTTAAAATTGTGAAGCTGACGACGATATATAATAGGTCGTTAAACTCGGTTATAACTCATACGTAATATAATGGGCTTGAGGTGTTACACAATACGTAACAGGACGCCGAACTTAGTTACAACTCATACATAAACGGGACGAGGTGCAAACCCATGTGCACATTTTTAGAATTGGGTTCAAAAAAATATTTTATGGGTCTTATATGTCTATAAATACTCGAACTAGTTCACGAACTTCTCAAACTAATTTAACGAGAGTTTGGTATAAGAAAACTTGTAATTATGAATACGGGAACTCGGTTAACATTGAAGGCAAAATGTCAGTCAAAGAAAACAATCTAGCTGAAGGGGGAAGTCTAGATTGTTCGCTTTGAGCTGATGTTTGTTCTTGTGTGGCACTCGACCAACTATACTTTGATTTCTTTTTGGTTCTGCACGAAGTCATGTCAATACATACGATAGGCAAAGTAAAGGCCCCCAATTCATAGCACCGGGAGAATGCAAGTTTGATCGAGGATTGGAGAAAAGAGGTGGAAAAAAAGACTCGGGATAGATTTATGAGTCTTTGTGTGAGCTGTATATGGTGAGAGTCTCATGTACGATAACGAAGGGGGTTCACGTCTATACCTATAGCGTGGTGTTTGGGCCTACCCACTCTATTTGTTCCATGATTTATGAGTCTACTCGAGCTACCCACTTCGATCAATTAATTTTTTCTCATATATTTCAGTTTAGTCCCTACACTTCTGAAAATGATCATTTATAAACGTTTCAAAACTACCGTTCGTGTAGAGACTCATTAGAACGTTAGATAGAAAATCATTTTTTTCGATCTTAATTTAGGCAAGTATTTTAGCCACCGTCATATCAATTTTTATTTAATATTTAAATAGATTTCTAGTAAGTGAGGGGTAATATTGTAATTTTCTTTAAAAATAAGGGTGTTTTTCTAAATAAATAATAAAGTTTATAATTTATTTTTTTCCCTTTTCGATTTAATTAAAAAAAATATATTCGTTCCTATTGAACTTGGAAAATTTATTTCTCTAGTTGATTTAAAAAAAGGAGGCGCCCAAATCCAAAGTATATAAGCATCTTCTATTCATGCAACACACATTAATCTTCTTCTTCTTTTTTTTTTTTTTTTTTTTTTTTTTTTTTTTTTTTTTTTTTTTTTTTTTTTTTTTTTTTTTTTTTTTT
>NW_019272027.1:2995238-3017253 GCF_002738345.1 Cucurbita maxima
TTTTTTTTTTTTTTTTTTTTTTCACTTCATCTATTAAACTCGATCGGGTTAAAAATATATACCTCTAACCGTACCTAATTTTAATTTTAAAACCGAACTCAAATATACAGATAAGTGTTGGAGCTCAATCTGACCTTATTTCAGTTTCGATTTGCAGTTGAAATATTGTCTCGAGGTAAGATCCCACGTCGGTTTGAGAGGGGAATGAAAGATTACTTATGAAGGTGTGGAAACCTCTCTGTAGTAGACACATTTTTAAAACCGTGAAACTGACGACGTTACGTAATATTTGTTAGCGGTGAACTTCTGTTGTGTTATAAATGGTATTAGAGTCAGATATTGGACGATGTGTCAGTGAGGATGTTGGGATCCCAAGAGAGGTGAATTGTGAGATCCCACATCGATTAGAGAAGAGAACGAAACATTCCTTATAAGGGTGTGGAAATCTCTCCCTATGAGACATGTTTTTAAATCGTGAGGCTGACGACGTTATATAATGGGCCAAAGTGGATAATATTTGCTAGTGATGAACTTTGAGTTGTTATAAATGGTATCAGAGTCAGACACCGGATGGTGTGTCAGTGAGGATGTTGGGCTCCCAAGAGAGGTGGATTGTGAGATCCCATATCAGTCAGAGAGGAGAACGAAACATTTCTTATAAGGGTGTGAAAACCTCTCTCTAGTATACGCGTTTTAAAACCGTGAGGCTGATGGTGATACGTAACCGGCCAAAGAGGACAATATATGCTAGCGGTGGACTTGAGCTATTAAAAATGGTATCAGAGCCAGACACTAGGCGGTATGCCAGCAAGGACGTCGGGCCCTTAAGGGGGTGGATTGTGAAATCTCACATCGATTAGAGAGAAAAACGATACATTCCTTATAAGGGTGTGGAAACCTCTCCCTAGTAGACGCGTTTTAAAACCATGAGGCTGACAACGATATGTAACGGGTCAAAGCGGACAATATCTACTAGTGGTGAGCTTGAGTTATTACCCTCGATCCATTAAAACAGTTTGTGTCATGTCCTTTCACATCTGTCATGTTCTAAGATCGAATGTGATTTTTCACTTTAAACTGCTAATAGTTTCACGAGAATCAAAAAGGCATTCTTTTTTTCTTTGTTTTTACCGTAGCATTCGACTCGACCATCTTAAATGATACTCATTATATCTTATGTTCTCAAACCTAACATGATTTTACTATTGTGGTTACAACTTCAACTTATGTCTGCTTAGGAGCTAAGAACTATGTACCGGTTCAAATCATGCACAGTGTCCCATCGAAGCTCGATTGATTGAATTTTTCGAATCGTCACCAAATTTATTGAATTGAACATCTCCTATCCCTATTAATTGTATATCCTACTCGACTTATTTCCCTATTTTGTTTAGTATATTTGATGGTTTCATTAGGGTTCAAATGTATGGTAGGGAAAAAGGGGATGTCTTGTCAATTGGGACACGAAGGATTCAAACAAGTGAGTCCAAATACAAAGTATCACGTAGCCGAGGACATGTATTATTCCTTAATTATTTAGGAATTATCTGAAAAGATGAATTTTGATCGTTCAAAATTTCCTTCTGGAAAAGGTAAAATAGACTATAACCCAAACTCACACCGAGCAGATATTATCTACTTTTTCCCGTTACGTATTGTCGTCAACCTTAGGGTTTTAAAACGTGTTTTTCACATCCTTATAAGAAATGTTTCGTTTCCCCTCTCCAACTAATATAAGATTTCACAAACCACCCCCTTGAGAACAGCATGCTCGCTAGCACACTGCACGGTGTCTGGCTCTAATACCATTTGTAACAGTTCAAGCTCATCACTAGCAAATATTGTCCGTTTTAGCCCGTTATGTATCGTCGTTAGCCTCACAATTTTAAAACGCGTCTACTAGAGAGAAGTTTCTACACTCTTATAAGGAATATTTCTTTCTCCTCTACAAACGATGTAGGATCTCACATAGACCGATATCGAAAACGACAAAAAAAAAATGTTAAAACTTGTCTAACTAGGGTTTGTGCAAGAACTTTCTCGGGTGAGAAAGTCTAGACTAGAACTGAAGACTCGTGAATAGATAAACAACCAACTCATTCACTTATTACATTGAGCTTTTACTCTCGCTCGATTAAAATG
The DNA here is from genome assembly GCF_002738345.1 of Cucurbita maxima. Classification (NCBI taxonomy): domain Eukaryota; kingdom Viridiplantae; phylum Streptophyta; class Magnoliopsida; order Cucurbitales; family Cucurbitaceae; genus Cucurbita; species Cucurbita maxima. Next base: position 2,997,381 of record NW_019272027.1, read on the forward strand.
ACATTTTTTTTCGTTTAACATAATGTTATTATTCCCTAATATTAATTATATTAAGAAGTTGACTTAAAAAAATTAAAAAAAAAAAAGTGTTTGTGTAGTGAAATCATGAATAAAATTATATTCGAGAAAATAAAATAAAATTTAAAGAGTAAAATAAAACAAGCTGAGTCATGTCACCTAAACGCTCCGTTTTATTCCTTGTCCAGGTCACGACTAGACGTAGTGGGCCCACTTTTATATTCCAATATTTTCCCTTAATAATTAATTTTAAACAAATTATAAATTTCTTCCCTATATATAATTTTTTTAAAATTATAAATTAATATTTATGATTTTAAAATTTTAAAATAATTTTTATAATAGTCTCTATTTTTATATTTTTTAAATAATTAGGGTGATTATTGTTTTTATTTTGTCCGCTATTATTTTTTTTATACAAGAGCGTTTGTCTGGTGGGGGCAGCTCCTCCGTTGTAGGTAAAGAGAGACCCGAGTCTACATACTACCGTTCGTTTGTCTGGTGAGGGCGGTTCCTCTGATGTGAGTAAAGGGAGACTCGAATCTACGAAATCGAAGAAATATTGCCAAACAAGAACAAGGGCATTAATTTACGCTCATATTATATATATATATATATATATATTTAGTAATTATGATGAAAAGAAAATTAAAATATTAAATTTAGGACTATCTATAAATACAATTCCCTCACTTGCTTTTCTCCTCACTTGCTTTTCTTTGCCTTCTTCTTCTCTTATTCAAAATGCAGCACCAAGCAAAGCAATCGTACTCGGGGAACGACACGTTGTGGAGGATAGAGCGGATGGCGGCGGAGAACGCGGTGGTCATGTTTAGTATGAGCTCATGTTGCATGTGTCACGCTGTGAAGCAGCTGTTTTGTGGAATGGGAGTTAACCCTACGGTTTATGAGCTCGACGAGGACCCGAGAGGGAAGGAGATCGAGAAGGCGTTGATGCGGTTAATGGGAAGCTCCTCCCCTGCCATTCCCGCTGTCTTTATCGGCGGGAAACTTGTTGGCTCCATGGATAGAGTCATGGCCTCTCATATCAATGGCTCCCTTGTCCCTCTCCTCAAAGATGCTGGCGCTCTTTGACTCTGAAGAATTTCAAATTGTGTTATGTTTATTGTGAATTGGGTGCTTGTAATAATGAGCTGTGTTCGTTTCTCGAGTTTTTCGAGTTTGAAATTTTCATTTCTGTTTGTGTATCGAGCAAATTATTCTTCAACCCGTCAAAATTGATAATGATTTGGATTCAAAATTCACCAACTTATTTGTTTGACACCGAAGGATTTCGTTGACATCTGAAATCAATAGAGTTTTACCACGGTTATCCAAGCTAAATTATTTCACCTTCGACGCTCACAACTTCTTTATAATAGGATTAAGTGTGTTTATGTAACAACATTCGGATTTGAAGAAAACTGAAGTACTTTCTATATTTGAGTTAATTTTATCATTAGGCCAACTCGTTGGTCGAACTAAGCAATACGAGCTCAAAACCCAACTTGACTTAAGTCGAGAAAACTTAAAACATTGTTTGGGTTTAAATGAAGAACGGTAGAAGTGAAAGGAGAGGAGGTAGCTATCGGTGCTTCTAGAGTAGCTAACGTCTTTTTTATACCACAATTTCTTCCAATTTTGGGGGTCGATAGACTGCATTTAATTGAGTTTTGGGGCAGCAATCTCGACATAGGAACTTTGTGCTAGAATCTCATTTTGTTGGGTCAAGGCTGCCTTAATTTACGTCGGTTGTTCTTCCACTGTTTGTATGATAGAAGAAACGTCGAGATGAACCAGTTGTAGTCATTGCAGGGAATACTCCTCCTCTCTTTGCCCACGTCGTTCAAGAAATGAGCTACCTTCAACTTTAGACGATTTTGACGTAGACCTCAATTAGTAGACTGAGTCCTCTTCTGATAGAGTCGGACTCTAACTCCTTTCTTTATGTTGTTTAGATCAATTCAGAATAGCTAGAAGGGTTAGATTATAAATCTTAAAAGTTTATTATTTTATTTTTATTATGGTTGACAAAATTTCATAAATAATTATTTGATAAAATTTTCATAAAGGCTAATTTTATTATTTAAAATAATATGGATCTAATTTAATTTATGAAAAAAAAAACATGTTTTTAACTTGTTTTTATTTATTCAAGACCGGCGGTCCGCCGTCTTTAAATCAAACCGTGCTTCTCCAATTCCTTACATTCTCACCAACCAATCACTTTCTTTCACCTATCATTCCACACCATCCTTCCATACACCTTATCACACCGGATTTCTCCTCCTCTACCGATTTTCGCCGACAAAAACCACTCATAAAAAACGACATTATTTTTACTTATATTACTTTCGATAAAGGATTGATATTTGAATTTTATTAAATTTTAATTATTAATGTATAGATAAATAATTTTTTTAAATAAAAAATCCGATCCGGCCCAACCCAATTCAATAAAAAAATATAGTGTTTGATTGTGAACTCTACTCCGGTTGCAATATCCTTGATTCTTGATCTTCAAAGATAGTCAGGCCAGTGAATCAACACATCATCACCAGATACCACTTGTCATACTGTACCTAAAGAGGAAGAATTCCCACTATTAATCCGACTGGAAGCGAGAGATACTGCGATGAGGGAAGACACTATAGAACCTTGTAGGAAGGCCCAACAACTTTGACCGTAGGAGGATACCAAGGATATGGAATACCATAGATTGACTCAGGTTGCTTGAGTCACCAACCCAACCAACTAAAAATTTCAGGTTGGTCTAAAAAATTGTTCGAACTCAATCCATGTACTCCTATGCTTATATTGACACTATTGATGTGATGTCCCATATTGGTTGGGAAGGAGAACAAACCACAATTTATAAGGGTGTGGAAACCTTCCTTGGAAACTCGAAAGGGAAAACCCAAAGAAGACAATATCTACTAGCGATGGATATAGGCCGTTACAAATGGCATTAGAGCCAAACACTAGACGATGTGTCAACCTTCTCACTGTTCCTCAAAGGGGTTAGACACGAGGCGGTGTGTCAATTAGGATGCTGGGCCCCAAAGGGGGTGGATTTGGGGGCGGTCCCACATTGATTGGAGGAAGGAAAGAGTGCTAGAGAGGACGCAAGGCTCCGAAGGGGTGGATTGTGATGTCCCACATTGGTTGGGGAGGAGAATAAACCATCATTTAAGATTGTGGAAACCTTCACCTACTCATTTTAAAGCCCAAAGAGGACAATATCTAGCCATTTTAAAGCTTGAGGGGAACTTTCCCTTCACCTAGCCATTTTAAAGTCCAAAGAGGACAATATCTAGCCATTTAAAGCTTGAGGGGAAACCTAAAAGGGAAAGTTTTAAGGAACTTTCCCTTCACCTAGCCATTTTAAAGTCCAAAGAGGACAATATCTAGCCATGTAAAGTTTGAGGGGAAACCTAAAAGGGAAAGTTTTAAAGCCCAAAGAGGACAATATCTAGCCATTTTAAAGCTTGAGGGGAACTTTCCCTTCACCTAGCCATTTTAAAGTCCAAAGAGGACAATATCTAGTCATTTAAAGCTTGAGGGGAAACCTAAAAGGGAAAGCACAAAGAGGACAATATCTGCTAGGGGACAATAGAGCTTGGGGAAACCCGAAAGGAAAAACCCAAATAGGACAATATTTGCTGGCGTGGATCTAGGTCGTTACCATTGAATTATAAGATTTTAGTTCATTTTTTTATATATATTTTCGAAATAATGTTGTGTTGCTATCTCAATTAAAAGAAAAAAAAAACGAAAATTTGAATCTATTGTTGAATTAAAAAATTAATCAATCAATTTTTTTAGATTTATTGTTATCATCCAAACCAAAATGGAGTAGATAACGGAAGTTGGGAGCCAATGAAATCAAAACTCAGCGCGGAAAAACCAAATCAGCAGAAGAATCCGAATCCGAATCCGAATCAGAATCAGAAGAAGAAGATGGACAAAATAGTTTACGATCGGAGCAAATTCTAGGGTTCTTTCTTATTTCAAGATCTCTTCCTGCGATTCTTTAACGTTTCTCTCAACAATTTCTCCACCAAAACGATAAACCTTCTGGTTCCTTACATCTCCCTCTCCACATCTCCGTTTCTCAGGTATTCCCTTCATCTCGTTCCTTTCTGACGCATTATGTTTACGAAATCGAAACGGATTGAATCGATAACTCTTTACTTCGATTCATCTTGATCGATCGGTTTCGTTGCTGTGGAATCCGAACTCGTTTTTTGGTTCTTGATGTTTGTTGTATAGTTTTGTTTAGTGATTTGGCTGAGTTTATTACTGTGTGAGCTTGTTTTTGTTCCCTCTTTCTTCGGGACGGCCGGTTTGAGTATTGGCTGTTTTTTGTTCTTGGTTTAGGTATTTGATAGCGCTTGCGTGTTTCCTCTTTTTTAGGGGGATTTGGTGCTGGAGATGAAGGTGGTGATTTATTGGTAGAGATCAAATGCCGGACCAGGATTTGATCGAGTTGAAGTTCCGACTTTATGATGGATCGGATATTGGTCCATTTCGTTATTCCCCAACTTCAACTATAGCCATAGTTAAGGAGAAAATTGTTGCAGACTGGCCTAAAGGTAAGGGAGTTCAACCCTTTTATTGTTATTGTTGGATGATGAAATGAATGATTGTGTTTATAATTAAGGAATACTTTCTCTATTGGCGCGAGACCTTTTTGGGAAGTCCAAACCAAAGTCATTGGAGTTTATACTTAAAGTGGACAATATCATACCATAGTGGAGAGTCGTGTTTATCTAACATGGTATCAGAGTCATGCCCTAAACTTAGTCGTGCCAATAGTTTGGTAAATCCTCAAATGTCGAACAAAAGACTTCAAAAGAAAAGGTGTCAAGCCTCCTTGATTAAGGGGAGACGTACTTTATTCGAGGGGAGGTGTTGGATGCTGGGCTTTGAAGGAGGTAGATTGAGGGGTTCTACATTAATAACGAGTGCTAGCGTGGGCATCAAAGGTGGGGTGGATTGGGGGGTCCCACATTGATTGGAGAGAATGAGTGCTAGCGAAGACGTTGGGCACCGAAGGGTGGGGTAGATTGTGAGATCCCACATTGACTGGAGAGAGGAACGAGTGCTAGCGAGGACGTTGGGCCCCGTAGGGTTGAGATTCCACATCGGTTGGAAGGGGGAACGAAACATGCTTTATAAGTTGTGGAAACCTCTCCCTAGCAGTTGTGTTTTAAAAACATTAAGGGGAAGCCCGACAGGGAAATCTCAAAGAGGACAATATCTACTAGCGGAACGTTTTCTCGGAGGCCTAATTAGTTACGAAAGAGTGAGAATTCGTCCAACTTTATCTTTACCTTTTCCTTCTCCTTCTGTAGCTGAATGAGTAGAAATGCTATTAGAATCCGTCCATTTTAGATAAATATAATAGGGCAAGCCTTCTTTGAGCTTTTCCTTTTGGGATTCCCATCAAAGTTTTTAAAACGTCTCTGCTAGGGAGAGGTTTCCACACTGTTATAAAGAATGTTTCATTTTCCTCCCCAACCGATGTGGGATCTCACAATCCACCCTCTTTCGAGTCTCAGCGTTCTTGTTGGCACTCATTCCCTTCTCCAATCGATGTGGGACCCCCCAATCCACCTTGCTTCGAGGCCCAGCGTCTTTGTTGGCACACCGTCTTGTGTCCAACCCTCTTTGGGGTTCAACCTCCTTGCTGGCACATTGCTCGGTGTCTAGCTCTAATAACATTTGTAATAGCCTCAAGCCCTCGCTAGTAGATATTGTCTTCTTTGGCTTTCTGTTTTGGCTCTCCTAAAGAGAGGTTGCCACACCCTTCTAAAAAATGTTTCGTTCTTCCCAAGAAAAGGGGAGATTAACTTGTTTCAAGATGATACTACATAAGGTTGAGAGGAGTATTTTACAACAATGGGATAAGAATTTCCTTCCTCTAAATTGTTTTTTTTTTTTTTTTTTTTTGCCTTTCTTTGAGTTACTTCAATTTTTTGTTCAACTGCATGCACCTAACTACTCTAAATGTTTGTATTGTGTAGATAAGAAAGTTGTACCCAAGGCAGCAAATGACATAAAACTGATAAATGCTGGTAAAGTTTTAGAAAACAACAAGACTGTTGGTCAATGTCGAGTGCCTTTCGGGGAGCTGCCTAGGGGAGTTATCACTATGCATGTTGTGGTGCAGCCAACTGTAGCAAACGCAAAAACAGGTAGCTAATAGCTAGATTTCTGCATTACGAGAAATAACCAACATCTTATATTATCTTCACAGTGTTTACACGTTCTTTATAAGAGTGTGGAAACCTCTTCCTATTGGATGCGTTTTAAAATCCGAAGGAAAAGCCTAAATTTTATAGCAGTGGATGTAATGAGTATTTTTTTCTCATTTCTTCCTCTCTCTCTCCCCACTTTTTCATTTGTTTTAGATTCCCTTTTCCATGGATTAATGTTTGCTCCCTATGCAACAGACTGTGACGTAATTTGTTATCCTCTACAGAAAAGAAGATCGACGAGACCCCAAGAAAAAATGTATGTTCGTGTTCCATATTGTAGGAAGGTCGGTATCAATCGCTAGGAAGCTTGAAGCGAGGATAAAGTCAGCCAGCCAGCCTAGTGGGGTAACAGAAATGTGTAGTAGCTAAATAGAATAATATCACTATAGAACAAAGTTCCCATCCCTGAGAATTACATAGTTCTTCTCAAGTCGATCGTGCGTGACTTGAATATATATCGTGTGAATCTATAGAATCAGTAATAGTCCGAAGTATGTAATGTAGGCGGTTTTGATTGTTTCAAAATTATTTTTACAGAAAGAAATGGGGGGATCAACTTGATCCTGAGGTTTGTATGTCAACTGTCTGAACTCAGCTCGAACTCGACCTGCTATAGTTTTTCTGCTATTAGTGTATGGAGTCTTGAGCATGGTCTGTAGGAAGTTAAAGCTGGTGTGTGAATTGGGGTGTGTGGTCTTTTGAATCTGATTCAAGTTCTTGTCTGTTGTTTGCCGTAGAAAAAGAAAAACAACAGGCAACAGGTTCTGAGTTGTGTAATGGAGTTCCATTTATAGAATGAATTCTGAGTATGGTTTCTTTTTAATAAAAAAATAATTTAGATCTTGAAAACATGTTTTGGGAGACCTCTTGTCTCGGAATGCTCGTCCTCGTTGCGATACACACATGTGTCATGGTAGCTTGTTTAGGTCACAGAGCTTAGGGGTGGTGGCTCGTTGTGATACACACGTGTCATGGTAGCTCGCTTAGGTCACAGGGCTTAAGGGTGGTGGAGTGCTAGGTCAGGTGGTGAACTGATGCCTCACTCTATAATACAGGCATTTCTAAACTAGTAGGTGTATACATGATTTTGGTGAACAGACATACGGTGTCATGAAGTTATATTAGTTAATTCATCATTATTTGTAGCATTTTACCGACATGGTGAGTCACTGAGCATCAAGATAAGCAATCACCACATACTGCTATTGCTATCTAACAGCCGGCTGACATTTTTCAAATTTCAAAAGGCTTGAAAAAACTTCAAGGGTTCTCCATAAACATTATAGGGACCTATTTTGCCCAAGAAGACTCGACCAACAAGCATTCTCAACCGCTCAGTTTGCTCCAATTCACCCTTTAAAATCACGTTTATTGCAGAGAGTACAGGGTCCAGAATCTGGAGTGCGATCCCTTGCCCCACACCACATCACGAGCTGCATAGTCCTTTTTTAGTGGCTCGTTCAATCATCTGTCATTCTCCATTACCACTCCATATTCTTTTCCCATTGGCCATGTTTTTGGGCTCTTTGGTTCTGGAGATTGCTGCAATAATAACTAATACTGTTTCATTCAACATCAATGGTGTGATTGATGATGTCACAATCACACTTTTTTTGGTAGTGGACTTTGCGATTATGCAGTATTCACTTCTCAACAGCAAGTGAGTCGAGACAGTTTGTATTCGTGTTGCCTATAGTTCGGCAACTTATGCAAGCCTCTATCCCCGAATTGAGAAAAAGATTTTAGAAAATGGGATCAGACAGATCTTGAAAGAGAATTTGAAAGCAAGATTGAGAGAGATTGAAAGCAATGTTATGGCATACAAGCAAAAGGCAACACAACGGCTTAAGTAGCATATAAGTTTTTCGGGTAGGGAGAATTGACAACTAGTCCATCCCCCTCTGGTACATTATGAGGCGATTCAGGTCTGGCATGCCTAGATGTGATGTCGCCGAACAATCATACAAAATTAGGGGATGAGTTGACAACTAGCCACACCCCACACCCCTCTATAGTACATTTTGGGACGATTTAGGTCTAGCAGGCCTAGACATGATTTCGCTGAACAGTTATACAAACAGAAAATACAATAGTAGGGTAATACAACATGGAACAAAATAGAGGGTTTAGCGCGGCATGAACATGGGGGCCATGGACAATACGCCCTGGACGAGCATGATCGTGTCACTTGGCTCTAGACATTGGCTAAGATTACAACCTTGTAACTGTCGCCGACTAAAGTTTGAAAACTCGAAGCAGTTAGATGTCTTAACCTTCATCTCATTGCCTAGTTATGATTGCTTGGCTTGATTGACATTGGCTAAGACTACAGCCCCATAATTGTCACCGACCAAAGCTTGAAAACTTAAAGCAATTAGATGTCTGAATCTTTGAGGGTTGAGATGTAGAGCAGGCATTCTTTTTTCACAAGAGACTTGGAATTGACACACCTAAAAACAGGAGATGGGTATAAATCTTCTCAAGACAATTTAAAGGAATTAAGTCCATATGTGTTGGTTGGCTCTTTAGTTTGAAATGGGTAGCTCTATTAAGAGAGTTTAGCTGGGTTAGGCCCTCGAATCAAGAAGCAATATCAGCAATAATTCTGCCAAAAGAATCTACTTTCTTCTCTTTCCTACGCTTCAAGTTCACATGGAAACTGACAAAATATCTTCACATGTCTTTGTTTCTTGTGAAAATGTTAAATGGCCTTTATTTTTTGCCTTTGCTTCAGTTATATCCCTACCCACCAACTGCTGAAGCAGAGAAGCTCGTTGCTTACATTACTACCACTACTACTCCCACCCTTCATTACATATCCTGATATGCATTGAACATCAGAGGGCACTTCTTTCAAAGAGGAAAGAAACAGAAGCTTCTCACTTGTTCCAACAGTTAGCCATGAATCTCTTTCTACTCTTTATCTTAGCTTTCTTGGTTCCAAGCTCCCTTCTATTGGGAATTCAGGCTTCTCATTCCCACCGAACAAGAACATTTACTCAGATTACTGTCATGGGCCTTGTTTATTGCGACACTTGCTCCAACAACTCCTTCTCCAAACACAGTTACTTCTTATCAGGTAAGGCTCAAATTCATTTGCAGTCATGATTTCAACAACTTGAACATGAACTAGAATTCAAATGATGAAACTAGTATCTTCTTTTCAAGAGCAATGGTTTTTGTAGTTATGTTGTACGTTTGTTTGGACTTTAATCTTCTTCAGCATTTTGATACTGATTTTGAATTTGATTTTCGACTTCTTTTTCCTTTTCAAGAGCAATGGTTTTTGTAGTTATGTTGTACGTTTGTTTAGACTTTCATCTTCTTCAGCATTTTGATACTGATTTTGAATTTGATTTTCAACTTCTTTGATACAATTTTCTAACCTAATTTCAATAAGAGCATTTGATTCAGCAATTCATTCAAAAGCAAGACTGATAAAATCGATACCCGTCGGTGCACTGCGTGTGTGTTTATGTATGAAAAAATCAGGTGTAGAAGTTCGAATCAGCTGCAAATTCAAAGCAGAAACGCCGCGTACGGCGGAGCAGATAGCATTCTCAGTGAACAGAACAACAAACAAATACGGAGTTTACAGATTGGAAATACCTTCGGTGGACGGAATCCGATGCGCAGAGGATTCAGCGATAGCGTCGTTCTGCCAAGCGAGTTTGATCGGAAGTCCATCGTCATCTTGCAACGTCCCTGGATACAGAACCACATCGGAAGAAATTTCGATCAAATCGAGAGAGGCAAACATTTGCATTTACAGCTTAAATCCGCTCAATTACAGGCCATCAGCTAGAGATGATACCTTGTGTGGAAACTAGGCGAACGATGAAGATGATTACCTTTTGATGAAGCTTCCTTTTGCCTCGCCCAAATTTGTAGCCATGGATTGAACAAAATTGTACAGTTTTGGAAGGAATCAAAGCTCTCGTCTCGCTCAATCTCTTTCCAATTTAGCCCTTCCAAACTTAATATTCGCTTTATTTATATATTCTCGAGTAAAATGTCAAAAGGTATAATTAAACTAACATTCATATTTGCAATTTAGTCCTTCCACAATGTTAAAATTTTCACTTATCTCACCCTCCGTGTCTTTGCAATTTAATCCTTCGGAAGTTAGTATTTACCTGATTTATATATTCTCGACTAAACTGTTAAAATTTTCACTATCATATAATTGAACTAACATTCATATTTGCAATTTAGTCCTTCCACAATGTTAAAATTTTCACTATCGTCTCCGTCTCAGCCTCCATGTCTTTGCAATTTAGCCTTTCAAAAGTTAATAATTACCTGATTTATATATTCTCGACTAAAATGTCAAAATTTTCGCTATCGTATAATTGAACTAACTAATTCATATTTGCAATTTAGTCCTTCCATACTATTAAAATTTTCACTATCGTCTCCATCTCACCCTCCATGTCTTTGTAGTTTAGCCCTTCGAAAGTTAATATTTACATGATTTATATATTCTCAACTAACATGTCCAAATTTTCGGTATTTGATAATTGAACTAATATTCATATTTACAATTTAATCCTTCTAAAATGTCAAAATTTTCACTATGGTCCCCGTCTCAAAACTTCAACCCTCATCAATACTAACTCTATGAGTATGAACATGTTCGATGAAATGAATTGGAGTGATTCAGTGTTAGTATTGAGAAGCAAAATTCATTAGAATTAAAGAATAATGTGAATTGATATTTATTGGATCGGAAAATCCCGGGAATGTTTGATATGCACACAAAATTGGATTGGGAAACAATCAGTATCATTTTAATTATTTTATTATCTATCTGTTACCATTCAATATATATATTTCTATTTTTAAAGATAATTTAGGGTATTCCAGCTCCATCGATATCATGTATAAATATGTTTCATCGTCGGACCAGTCATCCACAGTCCTCACACCAGAGATTCCCAGTTAAAAGGCAACATCGTAACATTCCGTGCTCAACGAGACTCATGTCGCACGGCCAAAAGCACCCGATTCCAACTAGCCGAGCATGTTCTGGTACCACTTAGCCTTGAAAACCTAGGGCTGCCCAAAGGCTGGTAGGCATCACCACAACGTCACACACTCAACGATGTTCATGCTGCACACCCGAACGCACCCAACTCCACCCTATAAGTAAAACATGTTTGTTGAAATCTAATATGCGCGGTATATATATTTATAATTTTTAAGATAATTTAGGGTATTCCAACTCCATTGATATCATGTATATATGTTTCATCGTCGTACCAGCCATCTACAATCCTCACACTAGAGATTCCCAAGTATAAGGCAACATCACAACATTTCATGCTCAACAATACTCACGTCGCATGCCCAAAAGCACCTGATTCCAACCAACTGAGCATGTTATGGCACCACTTAGCCTTCAAAACATAGGGCTGGCAAACATCACCACAACTTCACACACTCAACGAGGTTCATGCCGTACACTCGAACACACCCCAACTCCACCCCATAAGTAAAATATGTTTGTTGCAATCTAATATGTGCGGTATATATATTTATAATTTATAAGATAATTTAGGGTATTCCAGCTCTATTGATATCATGTTTTCATCGTCGTACCAGCCATCCATAGTCCTCACACCAGAGATTCCCAATTAGAAGGCAACATTGCAACATTCCATGCTCAACAAGACTTATGTCGCATGCCCAAAAGCACTTGATTCCAACCAACCGAGCATGTTCTGCCACCACTTAGCCTTCAAAACATATGGTTGGCCAAGGCTAGTAGACATCACCACAACGTCACACACTCAACGAGGTTCATACGGCATGCCCGAAGACACCCGGCTCCACCCCACCTAATGTAAGTAAAATATTTTGTTTTGAGCTTTTACCCAAATAAGTTTATAATTTAACCTAAACGGTACGAATTGATTGAATTCGGGTGATTAAATTTTTTTGAACTATTTTTAATATTTTTAAATTTTTAAATATAGAGAATATTTGAAGATATAAGGTATATATTTTGTATATTGTGAAAAATAATTGCTAAAATCATATAAAAAAATGTGCAATAAAATGAATAAATTAAATAAATCTAAGATAATATCAAAATAAAGAAAAAAAAAAGGGAATGTAATTTATTATAAATGATTAAAATATATTATTATACACGTGGATAATTGGTATAATGGTTTGAAAATACAATAAAAATAATTAAAATTATTATTATTTTATATTAGATTTAATTTTATTATTTTTAAATAATATATTTTTCAGCCCGTCATATTAGAGAAAGCCCAAAAGAACATAAGCCCATCTTGTTCTTATTTTGCCCTAGCCGTCTGCTCTCCCTCTCTGCTTCAGTTTGCCGCCGCTTATTTATATTCCATCCTTCTTCTCAATCGCCCTTTCACCAGGCTCGGGTAAAATGGTATGAATCTCTCCACTCTCTTCTCTCTTTTGATTCTGTTTATCACTTTAGTTTGCGTTTCTGGAGCTTTCAGATTCAATCTTTTGTTTTCAGATGCTATAATAGAATCAGTCCATGAATGTGTTTTTGTTTGGATGACTGAGCCCGAAAACTATGTATCATGGTTGCATTGCTGTTATGTTTTCTGTGATTTTTAGTTTTGAAATTTCTAGATAAATTTTTTTATTAGGTTTTGAGAGAAGTTTTCCTCTCGATCGTTGGACAAAATGGTGTGTCATTTGATGCTTTTGAAATCACGAGGTTTTGATCGTTGAATCTGTTTGGCTTACTTTGATATGAAGTAGTTTTTGGTAGAGGTTTATTTTGATGTGTTTGTTATCTGTGATGTGTTTTTGGCATTCTTTTGTAGAATGCTTTCTAGGCAGCTTGGCTGAGTTGAGACTTGAAAGACATTCACCTTTTGGATTTGCCCACTTAGTTTTATTTCATGAACACTCTTGGTTTTCTGGCCTTTACTACTTATTAGCTTATTGATTGCATTCAAATCCCTTGTTTGAATTTTAGTATTCTAAAAAAGCGTTTATGTAATCAAAATATGTTAGTTGTACCGATGGGCAGAGTTTCCATTTTTATGTTGCAACAAAATATGAAGAAAATGGTTTTGTCTAAAATTGAAGTGTTTCCATGCTATCTTTTAATACTTTCAAGACTCTAGGAGAGATAAAAATCTATATGTTTTAAGATGTAAGTTCAAATATCTTCCCCTTCATCTTTGTGTGTTATAGTTGATTTGTTCTCATTATGATTTCTTAGATGTTTGCATCTTTGCCTGGAATGAATTTACTGACATTATTTTATTGTATTTTTAAAGGCGCCAAAGAAAGCTGTTGGAAAGGCTTTGGCGAAAAAGAAGGCGGTAAGTTATTATTTTCCTTGATGCATGTTTTTTCTTTTATTATTGTTCTGATTTTTTTGGTTGTTTTTTTAATACAGTGTTGTGTTGTTAACAGGAGAAGGTGGTGAATCCACTATTTGAGAAACGGCCAAAGCAATTTGGAATTGGTGGTGCATTGCCGCCGAAGAGGGATTTGACTAGGTTCGTCAAATGGCCAAAAGCTGTTCAAATTCAGAGGAAGAAGAGGATTCTTAAGCAGAGGTTGAAGGTTCCTCCAGCGTTGAATCAGTTCACTAAAACCCTTGACAAAAATCTTGGTAAACTATTAGATTTTAGTTGTGATTGTTGTCTAGTTCTTTTAAGTTATGCCTTTTTAACCATATTTGATTAATGAGGTTCTAATGCCTTCAATGATTTTTACTTGTTAATTAGATGTTTCATAATTTTGGATGTTTCAGTTTGGTTTCATTGAGACTGTTTCTTGTTTGACGTTGCAAATATATTTTCAAAGTTGATTACTGCTGATCATAAACTTCAGTCTCTGAATTTTGGTTGCTGATTGATCCGTGCCTTCATTTTTACTGATGGGTTTTTATTACTTTTGCTGCTCGCTTTGGTCAATTGGAAAAAATGTAATAGAAAATTCCTTATCTGATTCCAACAATTGTGCCTGGTCAACATTTATTTTGTTTTGGTTAGATTATATGTATACTGTTTCCTTTACCTCTGTTCTTTGAATTGATATCAAGTTCAATATGTAATGTGTATACAGCCACAAACCTGTTCAAGATGCTTTTGAAGTATAGGCCAGAGGACAAAGCACAGAAAAGGGAGCGTCTTATTAAGAGAGCTCAGGAAGAGGCTGAAGGCAAGCCACATGATGCCAAGAAACCTATTGTTGTTAAATATGGTCTCAACCATGTCACCTATCTCATTGAGCAGGTTCTATTTTGTTCGGTCGTCGTACATTTGAATATTTTTGTTATCCAACCGTTATACTGCCTGGAATCATGTATACTCATGATGTGAACTCCCTTTCCAGAATAAGGCACAGTTGGTGGTGATCGCCCATGATGTGGATCCAATTGAGCTCGTTGTTTGGCTCCCGGCCCTCTGCAGGAAGATGGAAATTCCATACTGCATTGTTAAGGGAAAAGCACGATTGGGAGCGGTAACTATGACCGTTTATTTGCGTTACGTTTCACTCTTTTGAATCCCAAGTACCATTGCTTTTAATTTTCCTTTATAACAGATTGTCCATCAAAAGACTGCATCAGTATTGTGCTTGACAACCGTGAAGAACGAGGATAAGTTGGAGTTCAGCAGGATCCTCGAAGCTATTAAGGTGATTTACATAATCGCTTTCATCGCTTCTTAGCTAACATTGCGATTTGATTGGCGTAGTTTTAATATCATGTCCGATGTTTGTTTTAGGCCAATTTCAACGACAAGTATGACGAGTACAGGAAGAAATGGGGTGGTGGAATCATGGGTTCCAAGTCCCAGGCTAAAACTAAAGCAAAGGAGAGGCTTCTGGCCAAAGAAGCTGCTCAAAGAATGTCTTAGAGATGAGAGTTGGCAATTATTTTTGGGTCATAGCTTCTTCAATATCATCATGAGAGAGTTTAGAAGTTTTGTTTACTTTTCATTTGCTACTCATTTGCTGATTTCAGATCTAGTTTTATTGTTGCACTCTTTTAATGGTTAATACTTTTGATTTCATATCCTCACACGAAGAACTTGGGCGGACGTATCATTAGAGATGTTCGACTATAGGATGGGGATGGGAAAGCCTTCTTCGACCCTGTCACGTATTTTATTTCTGTCCTTGTGAAATCTTCCTTTTATTTTTGTTTTATCTCTCGGGCTTCTTAGCCCGAAGGAAGAACTGGATGATCTGCTCAAACGTTCCAGTAAGTAGAAGTAGATGCCATCTCTTTTATTGAGGAGTTTGCTCCTCCATCCGTGGAAACTGGGATGAGTCCAATCCTAGGGCTTTAACCTTTCCAGATAGTGGTCCATTTACATATCTTAAATAGGCTTTTCGAAGATCGGTTGGTCTAAAATTAGCTATGTCGGAAAAGGTCATTAGAGTTACAAATTTACGAACAGCGTTTTATTTTTTTTTATTTTTAACATAAACTCTATTAAAAAATTTGTAAAAATACTTATAATAATCATATATTAGGTTTTACTAATATAATTATTAAAAATTCAAATTTTATTATTATCGTTTTTAAATATTAATATTAGAAATATTAACAATTTAATTTCAAAATGGACTACATTATTTTACTAATACGCGCGAATAAACATAGATATTTATATATGTAACTCGAGCTCAAGTTTTTCCCATTACCCAAATTCGAAAATGGCTTCCATTGCTTTCTTCTCCCTTAGTTCCCTGAGAAGTTCTTCAAAATGGGTGTTGAAACTAATTCTGTTCAACAATATTTCGTTGGCTTATCAGTTTTTTTTTTCTTTCTTTTTTTGAACAGTTAGAGTTAGTAAGTTATTTTGTTGCGTAATTGTTAGTATATTTTAAGTTCGAGCTTCCTGGAATTCAATCAAACCTACAGAGATTATTCAAATAATTTTTCCTTCTGATTCTGTTCTCTCTTCATTCAGGGATTTTCACTCACTTTCCAGCTTCGAAAATGAGTTCGGTTTTAATGGAGCCTGACGATTTAGCCGCCTTCGTCGGCGGCAGAGCTAGTCGGACATCGATGAACTTCACGACTATCTGTACGTCGGCCCACCGGATTCATTCCACCGGCGTTTTCTCAGGCGTAAACCCTTTGGAATTCTCAGTTCCTCTTCTTTTGTTGCAGTTTGGAATCTGTGCTGGAACTATCATCTTATTTCATCAGCTCCTCAAGCCCCTCGGCCAACCCCTCATCGTCTCTCAAATTTTGGTAACTTTTCTTTTCTTGCTTGGAAAGTTTTCGTTGAATTACGTGTTTAGTTCATGAATTTTGGTTATATCTGATGTAGTTTTTGTTTTTGGAGCGAAGAATTCAAACCAATTCTTAAGAAAAATGAAATCCATGTCGAGAATCGAAGAGAAATAGGCATTTAACTAGTTTAGTCCATGAATTCTCTGGTTATATATGATATAGTTTTTGTTTTTCGAGCTAAGAATTCAAATGATTTCGTAAGAAAAATGACAACAAATAGGCAAAAATGAAACAAATAGGCATTCCACTAGTTTAGTCCATAAATTCTTGAGTTATAAATGATGTAGTTTTTGTTTTCAAAGTGAAGAACTCAAACGATTTCTTAAGAAAAACGAAACTCATGTTGAGAATCGAAGAGAAAATAGGCATTCAACAATTTAGTCCTTGAATTCTTTAATTATATTTGATATAGTTTTTGTTTATGGAGCGAAGAAATCAAAGATTTCTTTAGAAAATTGAAACCCCATGTTGAGAATCAAAGAGAAAATAGGCATTCAACAAGTTTAGTCCGTGAATTCTTTGGTTATATCTGATATAGTTTTTTTTTTTAGAGTGAAGAACTGAAACAATTTCTTAAGAAAAACAAAACTCATGTCAAGAATCGAATAGAAAATAGGTATTCAACAAATTTAGTCCATGAATTCTCTGGTTATATCCGATATAGTTTTTGTTCTTGGAGTGAAGAACTCAAACGATTTCTTAAGAAAACTAAAACCCATGTCGAGAATCGAATAGAAAATAGGCATTCAACAAGTTTAGTCCATGAGTTCTTACGTTATATCCGATATAGTTTTTGTTTTTAGCGTGAAGAATTCAAACATTTTCTTAAGAAAGAAGAAACACAATAGACTTAATTTTCAAAAACTAAGAACACCCCGTTAGCTTTTCCTCTTGTATATCTCGATATCTTATTGGTTTGTGATTTGAACAGGGCGGTCTAGTTCTCGGTAGTTCGGGTTTGAGCCACATGAAGACATTTAGAGACACAATTTTCCCCCTCAGGGGATTTGTTTTCCTCGACGTAGTTACTTCATTTGGCACTATATTCTACTTCTTTCTGGTTGGTGTTCAAGTGGATATCTCAATTATGAAGAAAATTGACAAGAAATCCCTTGGAATTGGGACTTTTTCTGTGATTTTGCCTTTGATTCTTACATCCCTTTACTCAACAGCCTCGATGAACTCTGTTGACACCAAAACTGCAAAATCTTTACTCATTGTTTCTGCTGCTGAATCCTTCATTAACTTCCCCATGGTTGCTTCCCTTCTTTCTGAGCTTCATTTGATGAACTCTGAGTTTGGTAGAATTGCTCTAACATCTTCAATGGTTTCTACTATCTGGACTGCTTGTTTCCTAATGATAGGAGCTTTGGTAGCTCCACAAAACGGGGCCGTAGCCGAGTCCATGATATCACTTTCTATCTTCATAGTGGTATCAGGTACGATCATTTTCATCGTTCGACAAGCGACATCATGGATCATAATGAATAACCCGACAGGGGAGCCATTAAAGGAGGGCTTTGTGGTTGCTCTGCTTTTAGGTGTTCTTATCACTGCCTTTAGCAGCAAGGCCTTTGGTTTGCATATCTATTTTGGCCCTCTTATTCTTGGTGTTTCAATACCTCCAGGCCCTCCCATTGGCTCAGCCTTAGTGGAAAGGCTTGATTTCATTACCTCTTGGGTTTTCATGCCTGTTTTCTTTGTTAAGCTTGGCTTGGTTATCAATGTTTATAGCATCAAGCTCAAGAACTTCTTGGGCGTGTCGTTTGTTATCTATGTTAGTGCGTTGGGGAAGTTTCTCGGCGCACTTGTTGTTGCTGTTGTGTACTGTAGAATGCCTGTGAGAGACGCTGTGTCGCTCGGTCTCGTCATGGCTAGTCAAGGAGCTTTCGAGCTCGGTATGTTTAAATTGATGAGGAAGGAAGGGGTAAGGTGTTTTGTTTTGTTCATTGATTACCTAAGATTTGTTCTTAGAAACAAACTCATTGCATTCCGTTTTGGTTCTTGTGCAGAGGATTGATAGAGGAACTTTTGCAGTTATGTGCATTTTCTTGATGGTTTTGGTTGCGGTTATTACTCCGATAATCAGATATCTGTTTGATCCTTCGAGAAGATATACTGTTTACAAGAGAAGAACTGTTATGGATTTGAAACCCGGGTCTGATCTTCGTGTTTTGATATGTATTCACGACCAAGAAGACGTTCCGAATGCTATTAACCTACTCGAGGCCTTGAATCCGACGAGACGAAGCCATCTTATTGTGTATATGCTTCATCTTGTCGAGCTTCTTGGTCGTGCTAACTCGCAACTCATTCCTCACAATCTTAAGAAAGATAGGATTTCAACGTCGCGCCCTTCCAAGCATATCGTTAATGCCTTCACATACTTTGGACGGAACAACCGTCAAACTGTTGCGATTTTCCCTTTTACTTCAATAACTTCATCTACAACCATGCATGACGATGTTTATTCGCTTGCGCTCAAAAAAACCGTTTCGTTGATTCTTATTCCTTTTCACAAGAAGTTTTACTCTAATGGGGTCATTTCATTGTCCAACTACGACATGAAAATGGTCAACAATGAGATCCTCGACAAGGCGCCGTGCTCGGTCGGCCTTGTTGTTGACCGTGGAGTTCTAAATCTGTCAAGATCTGCTGCAACTAACTTGCATTCTTTTCAAGTAGCTGTGGTGTTTTTAGGTGGAGCTGATGACCGTGAGGCAATGTTTGTCGGGGCAAGAATGGCTGGACATCCCAATATCAACTTGACACTGATTCGACTCTTGAAGAAGGTGAACGTGGTGAGGGATGATGTCAAAGAGACAAGGCTTGACAGCGAGGCCGTGCTCCAGTTTCGAAAAGCTACCACAAACAACCATAGAGTGATGTACATAGAAGAGGTGGTCATGGATGGCACAGGAACAGTCTCGGTACTTCGTTCAATGGGGAATAGTTTCAATCTCGTGATCGTCGGAAGACGACATAGCTGTTGTTCGATGCTGGTTCAAGGGTTGGTGCTGTGGAATGAGCAGACAGAACTCGGGGCGATCGGGGAGGTGTTGGCGTCCTCAGATTTCATGGGGAATGCCATAATCTTGGTTGTACAACAACACACAAAATTAGTGAATGAAGAACAAAATAAGGACAATGAAGATACTGTGACTCCCATTGATAGGCATTTAGCAAAGGATGAAGCAGAAGAGTTGCCTATCCAAACCAAACCATACATGTTTTGATCCTCCTTTACTAACTTTCTTCATTCAATCCAAACTTACTTTGGGAAATTTTTTGAATTTTGTGTTTTTTTTTTTTTTTTTTTTTTTTT
>NW_019272027.1:3017546-3061088 GCF_002738345.1 Cucurbita maxima
TTTTTTTTTTTTTTTTTTTTTTGTTCATCAATAGCTATAGCTATTCCATTACGTATTTCGCCGTCAGCCTTACATCAAAACGTGTCTACTAGGGCTATGCACTCCCTCATAAGGAATGCTTCGTTTCCTTCTCCAACCAATGTGGGATTTCACAGTGTTTTGCTGGCACATTGTTCGGTGTCTGACTCTAATATCATTTGTAACAACCCAAGTCCAACGCTAGCAAATATTGTACTTTTTGAGCTTTAAAATGTGTTTACTATGGAGAGGGTCTAGCCCTACTTTGACTAGTGTCTCGCATTGTCCAGTGATTGGCCAGACATTGGGTGATGTGTCGACAAGGACGCTAGGTCTTCAAGGGGGGTGGATTATGAAATCCCACGTTAGTTGGAAAGGGGAGTGAAACATTCATTTGGGTTGGAAACCTCTATTCAACGGACACATTTTAAAAGTATGAGGGAAAACCTAGAAGTGAAAACGTAAAGAGAATAATATCTGCTAGCGGTGAGCTTGAGCTGTTAGAATTTGTGTATCAAGACTTAAAAGAAGCATAATGTAACAAATAAACGATGAGTTGGTGATATATAGGTTGCTTATTTGAGCTACCAAACCTTTCTCGTTGTCTAAGTTTACACGACATGTGAGCTGGAGGTTCTAATATTTGATTTCTTGATTGAGGATAGAAATGTTCAAAAGAATTAATTTGAGTATTAATTTTTTTAATTATCTTAATCTCTTAAAAAAATAAAAGTTTTGATATTTGGAATGTTATTTTTCAATTTTAAATCCATGTTTAAAATAAATATAAAAATATATTTTACTTATTAACATTTTTTTTTTATTAAAACAAAAATTTGAATCAATGACGGGAACAATTCCAGCCAATCAATTTAAATTTTGAGATAGTTGGGTTAGTGCTAGAATGTGGGATTTAGGTGTAACAAAACCTTTATTATAAGAATGTGAAAATCTATTCTTAGTAGACACATTTTTAAAATTGTGAGGTTGAGGACGATGCGTACAGATTGAAGCAGATAATATATAGGTAGACTTAGAGCTCTTACAAAGAGCTAGACAACAAGTGGTGTGTCCAGTGTCACTGGTGTGTCCAGTGAGGACACTCCGCCTCTAATATGGATGAATTGTGAGATCCCACGTCGTTTTGAGAGGGGAATAAAATCCGCCCCTAATATGGATGGATTGTGAGATCCCATGTCGGTTTAAGGAATAAAACATTCCTTACAAAAATGTAGCCACACCGAGCGGTGCGAGCGAGGACACTAGGTTCCCAATGGAGTAAAGAAAATATTCCATTGAAACCCATAAACCTAAGTCAAATTTTCAATTTTTCAAAAACTCAACCCAACTCAAACGGAAAAACCTAATCCAGCCGGTGATAAGAACACTAATACATTTTTAGGCCTTGGGTTGTAAACCAGGACATTCCAATATGAATTTCTTCCAAATTTGAATTTTCAATGCAGAAGAGATTCATTCACCTTCCCTTCCAAGATCAATGGCCGTTTTAGCATTTACACGCCATTAAACTCATTGCCCTTCTCCTTCATTGCCCATCTTCCCTCTTTGATCCTCTTCCACCTCCATATCTGAACAAAGTCTCAAGTTCGAATCCCACGTTCGAAAATCGGTTCCATTATGATGGAACCAATGGAATCAGACGACAGTTCCATTTTCAATAACTTTTCTTCAATCTGTGTTCATGTCGATCGAATCCATTCCAGCAGCGTCTTCATCGGAGAAAACCCTTTGGAATTCTCAGTTCCTCTTCTTCTTTTACAGCTCGGAATCTGTTCTGGAACGATCATCTTCTTGTTTCAGCTTCTCAAACGCCTTGCTCAACCCCTCATCGTATCACAAATTTTGGTAACTCCTCTGATTTCTTCAACCCTTTAATCCAAATTTCATTTTCTAATTCAAATGGATATTGATTTTTGTTCTTGTTCTTGTTGTTCTTGATCAGAGTGGATTAGTTTTAGGTTATTTCGGCGCGGGATTCTTGGAGAAATTCAGAGAAACAATTTTCCCTATCAGGGGACTCATATTTCTGGATGCGATTTCTTCGCTTGGACAGGTTTTTTACTTCTTTCTTATTGGTGTTCAAACGGATATGTCGATTATCAAGAACATTGACAAAAGAGCCTTTGGAATTGGGGTTTGTTCTGTGATTTTGCCTACGATTCTCTCCAATTTGTACACTGTAACCCTTGTGAACACTGTTGATTTAGACACAATCAAAACCCTTTTTCTGGTTGGTAATGCAGAGAGTTTTATCCACTTTGCCATGGTTGCTTCTCTTCTTAATGAGCTTCATTTGATAAACTCAAAATTTGGGAAAATTGCTTTGGCATCTTCAATGAGTTCCAATTGTTTCGGCTTGTTCTTTCAAAAGATAGGCATGTTGTTGGCTAATGAACGTAAGGTCAGGCTTCATGCCTTGTCCACAGTTTATGGTTTCATAGTTCTAGCTGTTATCATTTTGAGTTTTCAGCCTGTGATTTTGTGGATGACAAAGAACAGTCCAGTGGGGCAGCCATTGAAGGAGAGCTTTGTTATTACATTGTTTTTAGGGGTATTGGTTGTGGCCTTCTGTAGCCAGGCTTCTGGTATGCATATCTATTTTGGTCCTATTTTGCTTGGGATTACAATACCTCCAGGGCCTCCCATTGGATCAGCAATGGTGGAGAAGCTTGATATCATCGCCTCATGGGTTTTGATGCCTATCTTCTTTGCCAAAATAGGATTGGTTTTCAGTATCCATACCATCAAGCTCTTGAATTTCTTATGCATATCATTCATTATCATTGTGGCTGCATTTGGGAAGTTTTTGGGTGCTTTAATGATGTCGATATACTACAAATTACCTACGAGAGACGGTGTAGCGCTTGGCCTTATCTTGAATAGTCAAGGAGCTCTCGAGATCGGAATCTATAAGTTAATGAAGAAGGACAAGGTAGGAATCTGTGTTTCTTTGATCATCGTTGTTGAATTGCATCGAATCGTTCTCATAAACTTACTTTAGTTTTGTTTCTTAAATCCATGCAGGTCTTGGATGAAGAAACATTTGTAGTTATGTGCATATGCGTTATGGTTGTGGCTGCAGTTATCACTCCTATTATAAGATATCTCTTTGATCCTTCGAGAAGATTTGTAGTTGAGAAGAAAAGAACAGTAATGCACTTGAGACCCGAGTTTGATCTTAGTGTATTAGTTTGCATTCACGACCAAGATGATGTTCCGAGTGCTATTAACATACTCGAGGCCTTGAAGCCAATGCATCGAAACCATCTTATTGTGTATATGCTTCATCTTGTCGTGCTTCTTGGTCGTGCTAACCCACAACTTATTCACCATAGGATCACAAAGTTGAGGACTTCTTCAAGGTCTTGTGTCTCTGAGAGTATTGTTAATGCCTTCAAATACTTTGGACAGAGCAACAGTGATGTTGTTACAATTCATCCCTTCACTGCAATATCACCTTCTACAACTATGTACGAAGACGTTTGTTCGCTCGCGCTCGACAAAAGAACTTCCTTGATTCTTATTCCTTTCCACAAGAGATTTCATTCCAATGGCATGATGTCGTTGTCTAAATACAAAATGAAAATGTTTAACCAACATATCCTTGACAAGGCACCCTGTTCGGTCGCTCTCATTGTTGAACGTGGAATCGTAAAGATCTCGAGGTCTATTTCTACTAATCTTTATTCTTTTCAAATAGCTATTGTCTTCATAGGCGGGCCAGACGACCGTGAGGCAATCTTCATCGGGACAAGAATGATTGGACATCCATATATAAACGTGACATTGATTCGCTTGTTGGAGGACACAAATTCTCCAAGCGATGACGGTAAGGAGATGAAGCTGAACAATGAGGCAGTGAGCAAGTATCACAGACTCCTGGAGAACAACCATAGAGTGCGGTATATGGAAGAGGTGGCAAAGGATTGCACTGGTACAGTCGCCATACTCCGTTCACTGGAGAATAATTTCGATCTCATAATGGTTGGAAGACGACATAGCCCACGCTCCCCGCTCGTTCAAGGCTTGTTGCTTTGGAATGAGCAGACAGAGCTTGGGTCAATTGGAGAGGTATTGGCTTCTTCAGATTTTATAGGCAATGCCACCATCTTTGTTGTGCAACAACACAGAAAAGTGGTTAATGAAGACCCAGAAACATCAAAAAGATAACACTTGGATGCTTAAAGAGTTGCCCATTCAAGGTCAACTCATAAGAGTTTTGATTCCCTTCTCTCTTTGTAAATTTTTGCATTTTGTCCTAATTTCTTTTGTTAATATACTTATATTAGCGTTCTTCGTCTTTGTTCTTTCACGATGGCTTGAGAATGAAAAGAAACCATTGGTGAACTTAGACTAGAATGATCGTTAACATAAACATACCTCAACCGTTAAGAACATCTACTGTGTCTTTTAGATCCGTTAATCCTACTCATATTTGTAATTTCCACGCATGCTAGATTCATTGCATGCTTGACAACAAGGATGTCAACCTAAACAGAACAGATGATGAAAAATTAAGCTTTAAACAATAACAAACACTTGAAACAATACAAAATTTCATTAAAACAGAACAGCACAAAAGGACAGTCCCTGTTCTGGCGTTGGATCTTTCCCTGTAGAGCCTTATAGAATGATAAAAAAACTTCACCGCCCAAATTCATGAACATCAGACTTTTAAGCATTTGTCGAGGAACTCACGTTGATCGTTTAGCAGACGTACTGATCTTATAGAATGATAAGCTTAGCTGTGCTAACAGACCATGTTGTATCTTTAGCTGATTCAAGCGTATGCGAATATAGATGCGTATACGAGAAGAACGAAGGTAATACATGTCAAATGATGAGACTAACAGAGAAGTAAGTTCATAAAAACATGCATATGATAGGTTAGAAACATCTCCAAAGTTCTTGTTCTAATGGATTCTTGTAAACAACAGTCCAAGAACTCTACAAAGAGAAAGTTCATGAGTTTCTCTAGAACCAAATAAGATACCCCATGGGGAAAACTCGACCTTATACTATAAGCTCATGAAACGAGCAGATTAAGCAAATACCAGAGAATCCGAGCAATGAATTAGCAGAATTTAAGATACCAAAACGACGAAAGTGCGGATAGAATTACACGCTTCAATCAGACCTACAATACCTTTTTCAATGTAATAATGTTAAGCTAGGGAGTGTCACAATCGCTTTTCGAGTTAACGAAAAGCAGACACTAGACCTGACCCCGACGACCATCGGCAAGTGAACATCCTAAACTGCTCCTTCGACATTAAGTTCACTTAGCAAGGGAGTAAAATAAGCAGTTTGAGATTCAGAACTCACATGTTATTGATAAGAGACCAAATGCAAAGAACAAACTAAATAGCTTCTTGGATTATGCAGAGAGATTGAAAACTTGGGGACAAGAAAAAATTATACCTTAAAATTCACAAACAAATTGTTCATCATTCCATCAAGAACTAGAAAAGAAGTAAAATTGCCTTACATGATCAACACGCCTTTTGAATAGAGAAACAAACAGAAAAATGAAGTTAAGCTCAAGCCAAGCTGCTCTAAGTTGCAGATAATCACACCTGCAAAAGGCAAAAAGATATCAAAAACCTCAATGTTCTTAACCATTAAAACTTTCCAAAAGCTTTCTAAGAATCAAGAAAGAACCTGGCATGTGAAGAAGAGCTTGAAAGATTGCCATTCACAGGGGGAGGAGGTGCAAACCAGGTAAAGATCTCTCTCTCTCTCTCTCTCTCTCTTGAAATTATACAATACAATACAAACCCATTTAGAAAAAAGGAAATTGAAAGGAAAAAAAGTGAAAAAAAAAAGTCCTTGTTCTTCAATTTTCTACCCTGAATCTTGTGAATCATCTTTAGCAGGAGGTTGCTGGTGTTGTTGATGATGGTGATGAACTCTAGCTTGGCCCATTTGTTGGTAAAACTGGTTCAATGCTTGTGGATTGATAGCCCCAATATGGGGATCTTGGCTCAATCCAAGCTCTAAACCAGGTAGCTGTTGAGCGTTTGCACCTAGAATGGAGGTGAAACTCATAGGACCCATGTTGGTGGGGGGTAAGTCAAAGGCTGGGAAACCAAGTTTATGAAAGTAATTTGAAGTTTCATTAGCTAAATTAGTGGCTGATTGAGCAACACCAGCTGTAGTTGATGACTGAAACCCAAACCCACTGACAGAGGAGGGCCAAACCGCTGTGGCTGTGGCGGCGGCGGCGGCGGCGGCGGCGGCAGCAGCAGCCAAATGGGGTCGTCCCAAATTCCCCCAACTGGCCCTACTGGACCCGCCACCGCCTAATTCCTCCAATTTTTGTTGTAATCCGGCGGAGAGAGAAACCCCTTGTTGCGAAACGGAACCCGCCACTGCTGCTAAAGCAGAAGCTGGGATCGTTCCAGTTCCAGTGGCGGCGATTATCGATGGCTCCGCTTGCTGTAGCAACCACTGGATGGTTTCGCCGTCGGATTTATGACCCAATTCCCTCGTTAATTGAAAAATCCTCGCCGCACAAAGTGCCGGCATACGGATTCTCCGGCCACGTCCTTCCACTTTTGTGTGACGGTCTTTGTTGGAGCTTCGTTTTGGAGCTAATTGTTTCTTACCTTCTTCTTTGATTTCCGGTGGTTTGTTTTCCCCCATGATCGATTGTTCTTGTTGGTGTTCTTGTGGGAAGTTCAAAAAGTTTGGTACCAGTTCTTGGGGCTGCTTTGTTGATGATGAAGTTTTAGGATCCATGGAAGAAGAAGAAGAAGAAGAAGAAGAAGAAGAAGAAGGGCACAAAAAGAATGAATTATTTTATACAAAAACTGAGTCGAACCACAAAAAAAATAGTGTTTTTGGAATGAAATGAAAGAGAAATTGAAGTCCCATTTGTCAAAATTGTCTTTGATCTCTGTTTTCTTTTCTTTTTTGCTTTCTGGGTTCCCTCTGATCTGTCCTTTCTTACCACTTTTCTTACTGTTTTGGGCTTTTGACCAAATGTGAAAGCAACTTTAACTACCAAAACATTTTTTTTTCACCTTCATTCACTCACTCACTTCCATCTTCAACCCTTATCTTTAGGACATTTTCCTAGTCGTTCGTTTCACGGACCTTCCCTTTCTACCTTATGCGAGTGTATATATAGGTTTTGTTGAGAATATCAGGTCGGTCGACAACTATAGATTTTCTTCGTCCGGTGGGAGAAGAAGAGTTGCTTTCATGGGTCTTCCCTTTCTACCTTATGTGAGTGTATATATAGGTTTCGTTGAGAATATTGAGTTGAACGACAAATATAGTTTTCGTTCGTCTCGTGAGAGAAGAAGAGTTGCTTTCATGGGTCCTTCCCTTTCTACCTTATGTGAGTGTATATATAGGTTTCGTTGAGAATACTGAGTCGAACGACAAATATAGTTTTCGTTCGTCTCGTGAGAGAAGAAGAGTTGCTTTCATGGGTCCTTCCCTTTCTACCTTATGTGAGTGTATATATAGGTTTCGTTGAGAATACTGAGTTGAACGACAACTATAGTTTTCGTTTGTCTCATGAGAGAAGAAGAGTTGCTTTCATGGGTCCTTCCCTTTCTACCTTATGTGAGTGTATATATAGGTTTCGTTGAGAATACTGAGTCGAACGACAAATATAGTTTTCGTTCGTCTCATGAGAGAAGAAGAGTTGCTTTCATGGGTCCTTCCCTTTCTACCTTATGTGAGTGTATATATAGGTTTCGTTGAGAATATTGAGTTGAACGACAACTATAGTTTTCGTTCGTCTCGTGAGAGAAGAAGAGTTGCTTTCATGGGTCCTTCCCTTTCTACCTTATGTGAGTGTATATATAGGTTTCGTTGAGAATACTGAGTCGAACGACAAATATAGTTTTCGTTCGTCTCGTGAGAGAAGAAGAGTTGCTTTCATGGGTCCTTCCCTTTCTACCTTATGTGAGTGTATATATAGGTTTCGTTGAGAATACTGAGTCGAACGACAAATATAGTTTTCGTTCGTCTCGTGAGAGAAGAAGAGTTGCTTTCATGGGTCATTCCCTTTCTATCTTATGTGAGTGTATATATAGGTTTCGTTGAGAATACTGAGTTGAACGACAACTATAGTTTTCGTTTGTCTCATGAGAGAAGAAGAGTTGCTTTCATGGGTCCTTCCCTTTCTACCTTATGTGAGTGTATATATAGGTTTCGTTGAGAATACTGAATTGAACGACAAATATAGTTTTCGTTCGTCTCGTGAGAGAAGAAGAGTTGCTTTCATGAGTCTTCCCTTTCTACCTTATGTGAGTGTATATATAGGTTTCGTTGAGAATACTGAGTCGAACGACAAATATAGTTTTCGTTCGTCTCGTGAGAGAAGAAGAGTTGCTTTCATGGGTCCTTCCCTTTCTACCTTATGTGAGTGTATATATAGGTTTCGTTGAGAATACTGAGTCGAACGACAAATATAGTTTTCGTTCGTCTCGTGAGAGAAGAAGAGTTTCTTTCATGGGTCCTTCCCTTTCTACCTTATGTGAGTGTATATATAGGTTTCGTCGAGAATACTGAACCGATCAACAACATACAGTTTTCGTTCGTCCTGTGAGAGAAGAAGAATTGCTTTCATGGGCCTTCCCTCCCCACCTTATGTGAGTGTATATATAGGTTTGTCGAAAATACCGAGTCTATCTACAACTACAGAAGAAGTGTTGCTTTCAGGAGTCTTCCCTCTCCACCTTATGTGAGTGTGTATATAGGTTTCGTCAAGAATACCAAGTCGATCAACAACTACAGTTTTCGTTCGCCCTGTGAAGGAAGAAGGGTTCGAGACCCTTCTTCATACATTTCATCATTAGCAACAAGCTTTTGTAGTGGTAGACACAAGTATAGGTCAACTATACGTTATTTCTTAAAAAAACGCTCACGTGCCAAACAATAAATGAAACGAGTATCTACACTCTAGCCGTACTTGAATTTTTTCTCCGTGAACAACGCTTTTATTATTAATTTTTTGCTCAAATGTCCAAGTGGAGAGTGGAGATTATGCCACTTGGACATCCATGATTGGCTTGTGGGGTTGCTTCAACTCCACTCTTTGCTTCATCTCTCTTGTCAATGTTTTGCAGAAAGACATGGAGGAGGAGAGAGAATGAATGGTTACTGCATTTGGGTTTTTGGCATAAAAAGAAGATTTTATTAGATCAATTCTTTTCATTAATTTATTATTATTATTATTATTATTATTTTGCACTTTTTGTTACACGGAAATTATATAAATTCTAAGTGGGACCCTTTTTGCCCGAGATTTGTTCTAGTCAAGGTGTCCGTAGGTTCAGACAGATTTGTTTATTGTTATGAACCACGACTCTCCAAAATGGTATGATATTGTCCTGAGTATAAACGCATGATCATTCCCTAAATTAGTCAATGTGGGATGATTCCCTCCCAACAATTCTCAACCAGCTCCAATGAATCTTATAAATCCATGATCATTCCTTTAATTAGCCAACGTGGACCGACTCATTCCCAATAATTCTCAACATTTATTTGTTTTCAATCTTCCAGATGGTTAAAAAAATAACAATAAATTCAGGTCAGATTCAACCCAGCTCAAACAAGTTCATAACCCAATTAGTTTGAATTGATCTGATCGAATTTTTTCGGTCATCAATTTTTTCGAACACCTACGTAAAATAGAACCGATCTTACGGGTATTAAATGTTTTTTTGTTTTATCTTGAACCTAAAGAACAAAAAAAAAAAAAAAAAAAAAAAAAAAACCCATTAAGTTTTTGTTTTTTTATGCCTTGATGTCAAAGAAAAATACCATTTATATATGATTATTATAAATGCATAATAATGAAACATCCTAAATTGGAGGGAATATATTATAACATAAGTGTATAGATTTGTAGCATCCATAATTAGAAGCATAATCCTTCCCCTATAAATTAATCATCCACCTTATTTTAATTTTTATATATTCTCCCATTTAGCCACTCATTTATTTATTTATTTCCATTTTTGCTTTTTTTTCTTTTTAAAATAAAATTCCAATTTATTCTCGAGGTTTGCATTTAGTTCATTTTAGTCATCCTTTCAACTTTCGGTTAATTATTAGTGAAAAATTAACCTGACATATCTATATCATGCGACGTTTGATGACACGACACAGATGATGTTTCATGTCAGTTAAAAATGAGGAATGATTGTGAGTAGTAATGAATTAAATTTACCTCTCGTGTAACGAGACTCATTTTAGGTATAACCTTTCTAGTCGTCATGTAAGTGGTAAACTAACCAAGTTACCACTAGTAAATATTATTCGCTTTGGCTCGTTACGTATCGTCGTTAGCTTTACGATTTTAAAACCCGTCTACTAGAGAGAAATTTTCACACCCTCTCCAATCGATGTGAACCTTACAATCCATCCCCTTAGGGCCCAGCGTCCTTACTAGCAAATCACTCAATGTCTGGCTCTGATACCATTTGTAATAGCTCGAGACCATTGCTAGCTGATATTTTTCACTTTTGCATGTTACATATTGCCGTCAACCTCATAGTTTTAAAACGCGTCTACTGAAAAAAGATTTCCACACTTTTATAAGGAATGTTTCGTTCTCCTCTTCAACTAATGTGAGATCTCACACAAGGGGTTCACTAACATGGTCTTAGCCGACTGCTTGAATGACTAGCCTACCAAGGATCAATTGATTTATCGAGGGGACGACCTTTTTTGGGTTTGATCGCGTTTAGCCCTACATCTCCATAAATCATGGGCTTACTCGTCCCATCCTACTAGCACCTCTACCAGGGTACCTCTACTCGAATCTATATTCCTTCTCGGGTATTATCCAATTTTAACTGAATCGTCACACGGTTAATTTTTACTCGTAACAAGAAACTATAATCAATATTATAGCTAAGAATTTGACTTTCCACACATGTTCCCTTTTGCATTAGATAATAACTTATACATCTCATGAACTTCTCTCACCATCATATCCATCTTGTGATCCATATTCTTTCTCATTATTATCATTACCTCCTTTCGTGTTCTATACTCCCAACTTGATTGTTAAGCAAGTTACATTATTATACGTGAACACACGCTCTTTTTTAATCTCGTTAGGAGTATGATTAAATTTTACCTACTTTTCGTTTGGATTATAAAGCTAATCACTTAAGTTCGATGCGACGTTCGTTGTTTAGTTTTTAGAGCTCAACAACATGTTAGGATAGAGAGATTCAAACTTAAGACATCTTTGTAAATGAGATATGTCTGTAATGTTTAGTGATGTGACTATTTTTGTTATTTTGTTAGAGTTTAATAACACATGAAAAGAGAGAGATTCGAACATTTGAATGATATATGATTTAATTAGCTAATCTATGCTCAAATTGGTTGAAGGTATAGTCCCAAAAAATCTCTTGCATGAGCTAATATATAGCCCACGTTGGTATTAGAACATTTCTCTCGATGTATTGCTAAACGTTGGGATACTTCAGAGCTATGTCGATGCATAATGCATCAACATAGCCTCGTTTATCCAAATTTCATTAAGATAACTTCTCTCGACATGTTTATGACAATATTTTTCTACGATGCTTCTTGTAGTCACGATGATACCTTACTGCTGTTTTGCTTGGTTTGCCCAATGGTTTTCTCGCGTCTGGAAAACCAAAAATACGTCATAGTGATAGAAGTAAGTTCGATGAAAATTTGATTGCACTAAATGGACTTATCCAACTCACCCTCGACGAAATTCTTTGCTTACATATCTTAACGTCATTCACTCGACTTTTTCTCTTATCCATTAATTACTGTATCCTGACTGAAAATCTTCACAATATCGTAATTCAAAATTCATATTGTATGAGATTATTTAAAATTTAAAGACGGAATAGATACCCGACCGAAAATCAGGGAAGGTGTATTTTGGTGATTGAGTTGCTAGTCACATGTGCATCCCATCACGGAGACAAAGGATGTCCCTTTTTCAAATTTAGCTATTGAAAATATCAAATCAAACCATATAATATAAATACATTCTCACATAAAATTCAAAAGATTCAAAATATCGATCATGTTAATTTTAAATTTAATTATAATCAAACAAGACTTTAATCTAAGACGGACCACGAGCTACAAAGAATCATGGTTCAATGTAATGTACACGTTCGTTTGTAACATACTAAGGAAGACATACAAAATGCATAAGATCCCACATTTCGAATCATGGTTCAGTGCCATGATGCACGTAGTACTTCCATACTTATCATGACATGAATTCCCTATAAAACGTGCTTACTTATACGTGGTATTTCATACATGTTCATCATGCATGGTACGTCATATTATCTCATAGAACATAAACGTAATTATTATAATATAACAAACCATGAGTCAATAATATAATAAACGTAATGGTACGCTCATGTTTCATTTAATTCATCCAATCTAGTTTGTAGGCGTTCTAATAAGAAATCGACGTACAATTCAAAATCAACTTGGTGTTCCTAAGCGTTTAGCAAACATTTAGCTGCACGTGATCCGATTTCAATTATGATATTTCATCCACTTAAAAAATGAGATTAGAGTCAAATCATTTAATTATCCTAAAATCATTCCGGGGTTATAAATTATTCAAAAAATAATTATACTAACATTTTTTTTTTGTATTAATTGGGTTGAAAATGCTTTTCATAACCGTTTAAAACGGTCAAACTGAACCAACCGAGCTACTGAAACCAAATCGAGCCAAGAAGTGGACTTAAGACTTTATTTATTTATTTATTTATAATTTGATAATAAATATATATTAATTACTATATCACGTTTCTCTAGAAATTCAAATCTAGGGTAAAAAACGTTAGTTTAAATATCATCGACTGTAATTTACCATTTTTACTTAGAAATGTAATGATTATTTATCTACACATAAAGTAATTACATGTTTAAAATGGGTGTTACAATAATTCACCGACCATGATTCTTTCTCTCTCTCTCTCTCTCTGAAACTCTGTTCGTGTTTTACAATGTTTGTTTGTCTGTTTGAAAACCTGTCATCTTTTTTGAACATTTCTTTTGTATCAAATGGTCAAATCAATTGGCCCTTATAAAAGCCAAGTCTCTTGCACTTCCATCTATACCTCCAAAATTCCGTTACCCTCGAGACTTTAAAATGTATCGGTTAAGAAAAGGTTTCTATTCTCTTATAAAGAGTGTTTCGTTCTCTTTCTTAACTAATGTGGGATATCACAATCCACCCCTTTTCAGAGTCCAGCGTCCTCGCTAGTACTCATCTCTTTCTCCAACCGATGTGGGACCCCCACCAAATCCACACCCCTTTGGGGCCCAACGCTCGTACTAGCATACCACCTTGTGTCTACCCCTCATTCGAAGACAGCCTCTTCACTAAAACATCACCTGGTGTCTGGCTTTGATACCATTTGTAACGCCCCAAGTCCACTGCTAGCAGATATTGTCCTATTTGGGCTTTCCTTTTCGGGCTTCCCCTCAAGGCTTTAAAACGCGTTTGCTAGGGAGAGATTTTCACACTCTTATAATGAGTGTTTTGTTCTTCTCTGCAACTAATGTGAGATTTTAGATGATCTCCTAAATTTTTTTTCTCGTGAATGAGAACAAAATATGTTGGAAAGATTCTTGTTAGTCTTAAAAAACATGGAGTAAGTAACATGACTATGTTGCAGAGGATGTTGGAAAATATTAGGATAGTGTGCACTTTCATTTTCAATGGCTCAATCACTTCATAGTTAAACATGCTTTGTTTGGAACAATTCTATATTGGGTGACTTCCTATGATGCATGTGAGTGAGATACAATATGCTGGAAGAAGAACACGTGTTAGCCGTGTAAATGTCGGGACTATTAGATACCAAATTTAATTTCTAAATCTCGATCTGAATCTTGAACATGAATCGTTACACTAATGAATCAAAATGAGATTTATGTTAGAGCATAAAACATTGATGAACCATAAAAGAATTGCAATAGGTGCAATAATGAATTTTGAAATCTAAAGATCAAATCGTTTGAAATTTTAACATTAGTAAACATTTCGTGTATTTGGAGCAAATTCTTCCACACAACTACTCATTTTTCTCTAATCTAATTTTACTTGAGTCTTTTCATTTTTTTGGGTCAAAATTTGTTTGTTTCTTCGTCTCTTTTGCATCCCTCGATGCATCTCATACATGTTATTATCAGAAACCCTAAGAATCAAATTAGGGTTTCGATGCAATTATAAAGACTCGCATCGTTCATCAGTGGTTTATATCATTTAACTTTTAAACTAAAATCAAACGAACACATCGAACACAAATTTGAACTGAAATTCTGACCGAAAACCAACAATTTTTTACGATAACTGCCTTGATCATGATGAAAAAGCGAGAAAGGAGTTGGAAACCGTAAGATCGATCTTTTTTTTTTGTTTGAGATGCCATTAATTTTCTTGGGATTAGCTAAAGGAAGAATCAAAGTTATGGGGGGGAAAAGTGATGATTGTAAGTTCAACTTCACAATAAATAGGAGAAGAAATGCATAGCAATTGGTGAGGTTGTAATAAAGCTAGAATCTATAACCCAACCCCATCTCCTTTTATCATAAAAATGGACCTCACCATTTTGCCTTTATTGTTATGCATGAGTGTCACATCTTAACATTCAAATATGAGATATTCTCTCTCTCTCTCTCCTTTTCTCTCTCCCGATAATAAAGAATTTTCTTTAGAGCATATGTGAACAATGTAGGATATCACAATCCACCCCCTTCAGGGCCGAGCGTCCTTGCAGGCGCTCCTTCCTTTTTTCAATCAATGTGGGACCGTCACCAAATCCACCCTCCTTCGTAGCCCAGCGTCCTTACTGGCACACTGCCTCGTGTCTACCCTCTTTGGAGAATAGTCTCCTCGCTAGCATATAGTTCGGTGTCTGGATGCCCAGACCCATCGGTAGTAGATATTGTACTCTTTGGGCTTTCCCTTTCGAGCTTCCGTTCAAGGCTTTAAAACACCTCTGCTAGTGAAAGGTTTCCACACCCTTGTAAACGGTGTTTCGTTCTCCTCCCCAACCAATGCGAGATATCACAATCATCCATCGTCAACTAATATTATCCGATTTGGTTCGTTATGTATCGTCGTCAGTCTCACAATTTTAAAATGCGTCTGTTAAGGAGAGGTTTCCACACCTTACTTCACGCATATTCGTTGGTATACTCCCAGCATCCTCGCTCGTGGAGAGGTTTCCACACCCTTAAAAGAATTTTGTGTTACTGATATAGGATTTCACAACCCACCCCCCTTGGGGGCCCAACATCCTCGCTAGTAGACCGCTCAATATCTTACTCTGATACTATTTGTAACAACTCAAGCCCACTTTTAACATATATTATCCGCTTTAACCCATTACGTATCACAGTTTTAAAATGTGTATGCTAGAGAAAGATTTCCACACTCTTATAAAGAATGTTTCGTTTGACTCTCCAAGCGACGTGAGATCTCATAATAAATTAACCAAATACTAAGGAAATAAGCTTTGAAAGACCAAAGTAGTTCATAGGTTATTGAACCCAACAAAAAAAGAAAGAAGGGAGAAAGAATGCAAATAGAATAGGTCACTATATGTGTCATGTGCTATGCTTTGCTTCATACACTTTACATCCCTTTCACAAATAGAATCATATAATGGTTTTCGTTCGTTTAGATTTCTTTCTTCTCAATTATCGA
This sequence comes from Cucurbita maxima, assembly GCF_002738345.1. NCBI lineage: Eukaryota > Viridiplantae > Streptophyta > Magnoliopsida > Cucurbitales > Cucurbitaceae > Cucurbita > Cucurbita maxima. Next base: position 3,033,295 of record NW_019272027.1, read on the forward strand.
AGAGAGAATCAAACCGAAATATCTTACTTCGAACTTCAATGCTCGGTAGTGGCTCGGTTAAGAAAACCCATCACAGTCATAGCGTAATAGTCACGACTTTTGGACCCAAATTTGAGTGAAATATCCATGATTAGGATGAAGTCCAAATCGAACCGTGTTGAAAAATTCAATAGATTAGTTGTTGAAAAAAATCGAAATAGACGGTTATTGATACAATCTCGAACAATATGTTGCTGAAATTTTTGGGAGGATCATGTTCAAGTAATCACTTAAAGGGTTTATAGTACATGGATAAAATTAAATATTACGAGATGAAATTCAGAACTTTTCATGAAGACTGAGTAGATAAGTAATTCCAAGTACTGAGAGGCCCCACCCCCTCGCTCGAGAGGAACTTAGTTTATTATTCATTAAAGATTTAATGGTTGAAATGAAAAAGGTAAACACAGACACAGAACAAATACCCAGTTGTAGTTACGGGTAAAGTTTTGTTTCAGAGCGAATAGCACAAAGAGAACAATACTAAATTAAGGCCGGTCTCCACCCGTTTGGTACGAGACATGGTCACGTAGAAAAGAAGCTTAACCATTTGGCATTTTGTTTTTAAAAAATGAAATGTGTTAAAGATGAGTCTTCCAAAGTACATCAAGGTTGAGTATATAAAGACTACCCTAAAACTTAAGGGACAATGGACGCATATATACAAAGTAAAGCAGAAGTACTTAGCTTGTCTTGCAGTTCAGCCACTTGTAGGCTTGAATGACATGCAAATGGGCGGATTGATCCGGAAAATAGAAAGCACAGCTGATGGAATGGTCCATATCCCATCACCACATATCAAGCCCGACGCGACTGCACCGGCATAGTCCTCTGCATCTTTCCGATTAATCCTCTCCCATATGAACAGGATCACGGTCCCTACGAACATATCGATCGCGAAGTAAGCTCCGATGTAGAACGGTACAGCCATGGCCATTGGAATTGGGATGAATTGTGCAATCTTCTTAGGAACTATGTCCCTCAAAAAGTTCACTAAGAAAGCTGCCACGAAGAACCCAAAACACATGGCGAGGCAATGCTTAGGGAGCTCGGAAAAGCCTTGAACTCCTAGAATGGCCATTTCTCTAAAGATTACGGCATACGGGGCTTTATACGGACTATCAGGTAAACCGATGTCGAAAGCACTCCAAAATAACCAGAATGTTAGGGGAGCTATCACACAGCCCATGGCTGTGCCTACTAGCTGACTTACAAACATAGACTTGGCTGATGAAAGTGTGAGATAACCTGTCTTGAAGTCTTGCATAAGATCAGCAGCCGTCGAAACGATCGACATCATAACACCGCAAGCTGCTAATCCAGCAATAACCCCGCCATTGTTTCCGACTAGGGAAGCAAATAGAAACAGACCAATCTTTCCATATGTCGACGACAAATTCCAGTCGGTTAGACCAGTGCCGTAGGAGTTGCAGAAAGCAAGGGCCGGGGCGACAATGTAGGCACCAAGAACCAAATACCACTTCAGGGGCGGGAAGATCATCGGCATTGTTGCCGTCGATATCGCTGCTAGACCAACATACCCCGACGCAGCCAACCATGACGGTATTCTATCTTTCAGAAATACCTCATCCTTCTTTCTTTCCTCAGCTAGCAGTTTAGAACCCTCACTATCTGCCGTTTTAGACATCAAAACTATTGTAAATGCAAGATTTCCAGGGAATATAAGGGTTTGATGTCAAATATAAACACTAAAATCACAAAACAGAAGGCCTACAGCACCATCTTCCCACAAATACGCACGTCCTATAGCTATTTTATAAATCAATCTCGATCGAACTTCAAAATGACGACGCATTTATATCAACTTGATAAGCCATGAAATGAGCTACATCAACCTAGTACTGGAACATAAGATCGTACCTAGGAATCCGCAAATGATATCATTGGACTCAACGACTAATTAACCGCTAACTTCTTCACTAAAAACTCGATAATCTTCATCATTATTTATGATAACCATTTCAATGGGAAGGCATACGTGATAAAGACAAGCAAAAAAAATCTAGGAGTATGTAACAAAAACATCGACTCGAAGAACGACTTCACGGTAAAACGCTCACCTGTGGTCTTTGTTAAGACAGGCAAGTTACTCTGTGTGGTCCTTTTGTTGCAAATTTCTTTGATAGTAAGTGATATGATTTTGATCAGATTATAAAGGCCGTCGCCGAGGATGAGAGAAATCGCTATGAAGACCTGCAGAGAACCAGAACGAACAGCACTCAAAATGAAAATCGACCAAAGACATAGATAATCTAGAATGTAGCAAAACACTTGGAGGCAACACAAACATTCTCATTTGATAGCACGTAAACCCGAAGTTTAATTAGAATCGTTATAAGTCGATGTGCTAAAATGTTGGGGAATGGCGCTTAATCTAGAGCGTTCGAAACTTAAAGTACCTTATATCCATAAAGTCCCTTAAAGTCATTGCTCCCAAGGTCAGCTGGATACCAGTCCCCAGCATGTTGAGTAATGAATGGCCAAAGAAACCCCCATGATATAATGGCACCAAGAAGAACAGAGCAGTTTACAATGTGAGGACAAATGAGGCCACAACCCACATACGTTGGACTGAAGTCGAAAAAAAACCTACACGAAAAGAAATAATTAATTACACAAATCAACGTTGCTCGGTTGAGTTAATTTGCTTCCATTGTATTAGAAATACACCTTCCTTGTAACAGCCCAAGTCTACCACTAGTAGATACTGTCCGTTTTGGCCCATTACGTATCGCCATCAGCCTCATGGTTTTAGAACACGTCTATTAGGGGGAGGTTTCCACACTCTTATAAGCCACCCCCCTTAGGGGTCAGCGTCCTCGCTAGCACACCAGTCGGTGTTTGGCTCTAATACCATTTATAACAACCCAAGCCTACCCGCTAGCAGATATTGTCCGCTTTAGCTCGTTACGTATCGTCATTAGCCTCACGATTTTAAAACACATCTACTAAGGAGAGGTTTCCCCACCCTTATAAGCCACCCCCCTTAGGGGCCAGCGTCCTCGCTGGAACATCGGTTGGTGTCTAGCTCTAATACCATTTATAACAACCCAAGCCTACCGCTAGCAGATATTGTCCGCTTTGACCCGTTACGTATTGTCGTTAGCCTTAGATTTTAAAACACGTCTACTAGGGAGAGGTTTCCACACTCTTAAAAGCCACCCCTCTTAGGGGCTCAGCGTCCTCGCTGGCACACCGGTCGGTGTCTAGCTCTAATACCATTTATAACAACCCAAGCCTACAACTAGCAGATACTGTCTGTTTTGGCCCGTTACGTATCGTTGTTAGCCTCACGATTTTAAAACACATCTACTAGGGAGAGGTTTACACACCCTTATAAACCACCCCCCTTAGGGCCCAGCGTCCTTGCTGGCTCATCGGTCGGTGTCTGGATACCATTTATAACAACCCAAGCCTACCGCTAGCAGATATTGTCCGTTTTGGCCCGTTGCGTATCGTCGTTAGCCTCACGATTTAGAACACATCTACTAGGGAAAGACTTCCACACCCTTATAAGTCACCCCCTTTGGGGCCTAGCATCCTCGCTGGTACACCGCTCGGTGTCTAGCTCTAATACCATTTGTGACAGCCCAAGCCTACCGCTAACAGATATTATCTATTTTGGCCCGTTACGTATCACCGTCAACCTCACGATTTCAAAACGCATCTACTAGGGAGGGTTTCCACCCCTTATATTCCTCTTCATTAGAGTAAAAGAAAAGACATGAATCATATTATCTTCTCTTCTTTCCCCCTTCTGAAAAGGAGAAAAAGGCTCAAAGAAGGCAAGGAGTAGCAAGACTTACGTATTCTTATATAATTCCAAGCCAAGAGTGGGAAAATTATCAAATCCACACGAATCTCCAACACCACTGAAGAACCACTTAAAACAGCTCCAAATGAAACTTATTCCTAGATATTTTCCAAGACAATGTACCTGCTTTCTGCGACCAAAAAGGAAAGAAACCAGGTGTGAGCTGCCATGGCAAATATCCACTTAATTGCCCACAATTAAGATTTCATTTATCTTCGAGTTCAACAATCTTACCCTGCAAGCTCCGCTCCGGTGTTCGTATGGAAACTATTTATCAGCATCGCTGTGGCTGTACCACTGGGATATGTAAGCTTGTAATCCAAGACCATCACCTGAACTCATCCAACGCGAGACAATAAAATAAAAATTCATGAAACGATAATCAAAATGTGATATAACACGAGTGGTCGGATTAACTTGAGCACACTTCAACTGATTTCACAAGATTTCTTAAGAAAATCATAGGCTTTCAAAAGATTTTGAAGGTAGCTAAGAAGGAATTTGCACTTGTTCTTCCAGATTCCAATGCAAAAGTTCATATCAGATTCCAATGCAATAGATTTAAGCTCTCCATAATTCTCTCAAAAGTGCATTAAACCATGATTTTCTTACAGAAGCAGATCATACATCAGATGAACTAATCTGGCAAAGGGTTATTTGTTCGCCCAAGAACAAGCTTTAGTAATATCTTTCGATCATATGGATTATAGTATGGTAAGCAAGGATATAGTTTAAGTTTCAAACGAGCATCTATACGTTAGGACATCGGTTTTCGTCAATTTCTCAACCAATGAGGAAAAACGTAAAAAAACGGTAGAAAGAACATGCTGAAAGTCAACAAAAGCTTATAACATTCACCTTTCGCAATGGCACAAGACTAAACAGCCCAAGGAAACTGACAACAAACAAAAAGCCAATCATCCACGCCAATCCCGGGTTTATTACATCTTCTGCACGGTTACCGGGATAATCTGTGCCAATTAACTTATATGTTCGTTCATCCATTGCAATCAAATACGAACCAAATCCTCCTGAAACGAGATGAAAATTTACGAATTGGATTAAACGGAAAAACATAAAGAACCCACATCGGTCGGAGTTTACGGCTTGTAATACACAAAGATCAGAGCAAAAGTCAGTTCATATCACATTTCTAAATCAAAGACAAGTTCATTTGTTTCTTTCCCAAGTCAACCAGTGAATCATGACAAACTAAAGTAGACAAAGATTCAATACAAACAGTGACAGAAAGTGAAATTCAGCTAGTTTTCAACACATCCCAACATTCAGCTAGTCTTTACAGACAATCTTTCCCAAATTTCTATGCGAAATGTTTTCCTACAAGCAAGTCAAACTAGATGGCTCCAAGAAAGCCAATAGAAAACGCTTACACAATAAGAAACAGTTCTTCAGGCTCCACACTTAAAAGGGTACAAAATTTTTCAAAGCAATAGATAATCGTTTACAGTGAATCATCTCAAAAGCACAAGAAGACGCTGAGATAAACTAAATGGTTCATGACAAAGAAGAACAAGAGAGATTACCACTGAAGGCCAGGCCGTAACAAGCCACAACACATGTCTGAATGACAGTGTTTTCTTGCTTGGTAAAGGGTGTAACAGAGAATCCGAGTTTGGACAAAACCCCAGTCCATGATTTGACGAAGAAGAAACCCAATAAACCAGCGGCGACGTTCAAGGATGGGATGATCCCCACCGTCAGATTCAGCTTATGGGTAATGATACAGAACAAAGTCCCTAACAAAGCACTCACAGCCAACCCTCTGATCGTGATTTGTTCTTTCCATTCTGGGATTTCTTCAAAATCATCCGATTCAACGGATCCATTATTCTGAGGCTCCACTAACAACGGTGTTGATATCTCTAAACGATTATTCTCTGTACCCATTGGGATTCTTCTTTGATTTCTTCCCCCTTTTTCCTGATAAGATTCAGAGATTCAATCGACTGGTACCCTTGTAATCCTACGCTTTTGAAGGGCGAATAATGATTCCTTAACGTGGACGGATCATCCTTTTGATGAGTTTGTTGGGATGTGTGCCTCAGAAGATATGAAAAGGAATTTGATTCGTTGGAACGTGTGCTGTTACTGTAATGGAATCAGTTGTTTTATTAGCCTGAGCAGGTCAGATTTGCATCATTTTCACCGCTAATTAAATATCTAAGCTAACCTATAGTTCATTAAACAGAACAGATCCATTGATTTTTAATAACTCGCTTCTTCCATGTTGTAATTAAGAAAAAGGTTACGTCTTTTAATCTTATAAGCAAAACCCAACAAATTTCTATTACTTTATTTCCTTTTAGAACATGATCCATTGATGGGTCGTTTTAAAAATTAACTTTACTGTGTTCATCAATGTAGAAATATTTGTTTGTTTGCCTTTCTCCACTTTCTTTGGGTTAATTAACTTAATTTAGACACTAATCTGGATTTTCATTGGCCTATTAAACAAATTCTTTATTAGTTATATAGTTTAAGAGAGAAAGATTGGAAGGGTGTTGTTTGGCACATGGGTTTTGCTGAAAGACGAGAATAATGCGAAGAGCGGCGTTAGTATTTGACTCCAATATTTTCCGGGAAAAAGAAAACTTTCCCGGGAAAATTTCCCAGAATCTTCTCTGGTCAGCGAAGAACGATGAAGGGTTTGCTTCGAATTTTCCCTTCATTCAATGTAAGTTCACTTCCTTCGACATTAAGGAACTTTGATTTACAAGTTTATGTGGGGATTTCTACACGAAGGGGCCATTGTAAAGTAATCAAACAGTACTAGTTCATACAGAATCTGGCTGTAAAGAGTGTTGATGTTTAACAAGAGTAGAATGATTTGCTTGAACAGTTGCCTGACTCTAAACTTTTGCTTGAAGTTATAAAGGGTATAGAAAAATGAGACGAGGAGTCGATTTACTTAGTGTTTTGATGAAAGCGTAAGTAATGAAGTGTTTTATTTGCCCCATTTCCTGTTGAAGTTATGGTGAAGTATATGATTGTTTGGCTTTACAGAGTTCATAATTTTCATGTTCTTGGCCTTTCTTTGTTTGGTATTTCGTTACAAACAATTTATTTCTCTGTTTTTTCGAGCTGAGTTTGTTCATGTTATAATGAAACTCAAGTGGAATTACACCCAATAGCTTTTCTTTTGCTCAGCTGTTTGTCTTCCACTCCAACATAGCTACAAACTTCAAAGGGACTGTCAATGGATGGGATTGAGGTTCAATCCAGAAACATCCACTTCCAATGGATATGGTCCATCAGCTCTAGTTCCTGCCCATCTAGGCAGCATCCAAGTAGAGATAGGAGCAGCAAACAGTCAAGGAGGAGCACGCCGCCATTAAACATGGAACTTGGTCTGGCTCCAGTATTGTGAGATTCCACATCGGATGGGGAGGAGAACGAAGCATTCTTTATAAGGGTGTGGAAACCTCTCCCTAGCAGACACGTTTTAAAAACCTTGAGGGGAAGCTCGAAAGAAAAAACCTAAAGAGGACAATATTTGTTAGCGGTGGGCTTGAGCCACTACAAATAGTATCAGAGCCAAACACCAAGCAATGTGTTAGCGAGGAGACTGAGCCTTGAAGGGAAGGAAAACGAACATTCTTTATAAGGGTGTGGAAACCTCTCCCTAGCAGACACGTTTTAAAAACCTTAAGAGGAAACTCAAAAGGGAAAACCCAAAGAGGATAGTATCTACTAGCGGTGGGCTTGAGTCACTACAAATAGTATTAGAGCCAAACACCAGGCAATGTGTCAGCGAGGAGACTGAGCCTTGAAGGGGAGGAGAACGAACATTCTTTATAAGGGTGTGGAAACCTCTCCCTAGCAAACACGTTTTAAAAACCTTGAGGGGAAGCTCGAAAAAGAAAACCCAAAGAGGACAATATCTGCTAGTAGTGGGCTTGAGCCACTACAAATGGTATCGGAGCCAAACACCAGGCAATGTGTTAGCGAGAAGACTGAGCCTTGAAGGGGGTGGCACAAGGCGATGTGTACGCTGAACTCCGAAGGGGGGTAGATTGGGGGGGGTCCCACATCGATTGGAGAAGAGAATGAGTACGAGTGAGGACGTTAGGCCTCAAAGGAGGGTGGATTGTGAGATCTCACATCGGTTGGGGAGAAGTATTTTTTATAAGGGTGTGGAAACCTCCCCCTAAAGGGTTTGGAAACCTCTTCCTGGTTGGAAACCTCTCCCTAAAGGGTGTGGAAACCTCTTCCTAAGCATACGCATTTTAAAAACCTTGAGGGAAAGTCTAAAGAGGACAATATCTGCTAGCGGTAGGGTTGTGCCCGCCTTCCGGTATCTTCATGTTGCTTCTACACATCTTTCCCACTGTATGTCATGTAGTTAATATTTTTTTCTCTTTCTTTTTACTTTCCCTTTTCTCTATCTAGCAGGCTAACTGCGGGAACAAATGTCCTGCATGTGAGATGCTGAATATTACTTGTAACAATCTGCAGACATGTAAATGTTTACACAAAGAATCTAGATGCTATCTGGTGCATGTGAACAGCAAAGGGATAACAATAAAATTTGCAAGGAGGCAACAAGGACAAGATAAGGTAGCTAACTGTCAGTAAACCTACACCTTTGGTTGCTTGAAGTACAGATACAAGCAAGAATTTAGGAAGAAAAAAACACTCTAGAGAAAAGATGAGCAATAAATGACTCTTAGAGTTCTTAAGTTGGAGGCTTAGTGCTAAGGTAAACCCCCATATGAATAAGAGAGGGAAAAAAACATGATTTGGCATTGAGAAACTTAGTCACCAGCCTAGATGTTGGTATCACGGTCATGTTTATCCAACGCGTGTTGTCTATGGCCGCATGGCGGATATCCCGGTCTTGCTTGTCCAAGACGTGTTATCCATGGTTGCATGCTTGTTCCAAACCCCTTTTACACTTTCATCTTAGAGAGACCTTTACCATTTCACGTTGGGTCAATACGGGGGTGAATGACCTTTCACCAAAACCATGTCTACACTCGCGAGAGCTAAAATGCCCAAAAATGTACTATAAGGGGATATGACTAGTTGTCATTTCGTCATATCTTGAGTTATATTCTATTTAAGCCGTGGTATTTCTTTATGTGCTTATAGTCATATAATGTTGCTTTCTTCAATTCTTCAAATCGTTTTCAGATGTATTTCCTTGCTCACGTTTTCTAAATCTTTTCTCGCAACGTGACTCGAGGCCCAAACATACGCCGACGTTGTCCACGTCTGAATTTCTGATGGCTGACTTGTTTGCTTGGTTAGAACAAGCGCCGCACAATCGCTATTCTTCTATTGCAAGAGTGCGATTGTGATACGTGACAAACTACGACAGTGCTATCGTCATTAGTTCTAACTTTCAATACCTTCACATTGATCATAGTAATCAAATCATGAACCCAGATTTGCTACATGATAGCTATGTCTTAACTTCACCAAATTGGATTTCCTCTATGGAAGCTGTAAATTACTCTCTTATTCTAAATGATTCAACAATCCAAACAATTTTGGAACTGTGGGAACACAGCCAAATCCTCAACTCAAAGGTACAGTATATTAATAGATTACGTGTTCATCAGCCATTGGATATGAGAAATAGGAAATCCCCCAATTTCGAGATTTCCACGTGGAATTCACATGTCCACATCTTGATCATACATGGATCCAGCTACAGCCATACCCCACCAATGGACTCACATTTTACACAGTTTTGCATTTGTCTTAGAGTGGATGCCTTGTCTATTGGTCTCCAAATGAGGCAACTCACTTTGTTTCTTAGTAACTTGTAGCTTAGCTGAAAATAAGGATGCTAACTTACTGACTTAAAGCTCATTGGTAGATTTTGATGGCAGATTGGCAGGCTTGTCAGCGCCCGTCAATCATAGTTATCGACAATGGTTGGGAAGAACATGTTCACAAACTATTTAGTGAACTCTTGATGAATATGTTGGCTTCAATGATAAGTTGAACGGAACGAAAAATACGGTATCTAGTCGTTATTGAAAATCCTGGCTTTAGTTGAATAAACTGATGTTTATCATCAGGTTATACTATTGATCTGATAAGCCTTACAGGAAAAATTGATAGCAAGCTGAATTTAAAGTTCTCTTGGTTGGATAATGAGTAGAGTAAGGGAATGAATAGTTCAGCCTGTGATATATTTAAACCTCAAATGTATATGCTGACCGTTCTTTTTTGCAGATGAAGGACTCCCAGGCAAATAATGTGAGATCCCACGTCGGATGGGGAGGAGAATGAAACATTCTTTACAAACCTTGAAGGGAAGTCCAAAAGGGAAAGCCCAAAGAGGACAATATCTACTAGCGATGGGCTTAGGTTGTTACAAATGGTATCAGAGCCAGACACTGGGAGATGTGCCAGCGAGGAGGCTGAGCCTTGAAAGAGGGTGGACACAAGACAGTGTGCTAGTAAAGACGCTGGGCCCCGAAAGGGGTGGATTGGGGGTCCCACATTGATTGGAGAAGGGAACGAGCGTAGCAAGGACGTTGGGCCTCGAAGAGGGGTGGATTGTAAGATCCCACATTGGTTGGGGAGGAGAACGAAGCATTCTTTATAATGGGATGGAAATCTCTCTCTAGTGGACGTGTTTTAAAAGCTTTGAGGGACCGTTAAGTGTTCATTATCATAACCATTTGTGCTAATCATCTCTGCAGCCAACAATATCAAACAAGCATAACTTCTCTCTCAATCTATCTAGAGTGACATGGTAGGCTTTCTAGATTAAACAGCTTTTCTGATATAAGCAATCATGAGATTCTATCAACCAGTTTGGTTAGTGTTTGTTTGAAGAAAGATACGAGTATCTATTTCTCTTTTTAAGTATGTCCATGGAGGATAGCTACACATTCAACACTGTGTCTGTGCAACCTAAACTCGACACGTATGCAAATTCATCACGCTATAAACTTCGACTTGGAGGTATTCAAACAACTCTCCTATTTTTCCACATGGTTTGATGTTGAAAATAATTTCCAACCAAATTTTTTGTAACTTTCTATATGTTTCTTTGGTCAGTTCTTCAAGATCATTCTAGGAATCCACTGAATTCCAACTCATTAACAGTTCAAAGGGAAATTATTCCTCAAATATCTATACCTACTTTTAGTCCTCTATTTATGTCTCCTATGATGAGCTGAGTATCAAGCCCTTGAAGAGAGCACAAAAAGATGAAGGTAAGTGAAGAGTTCATGCAACTTCCAGATTTATAACCTTTTTCATTCTATCCTTTAATGTTGCCTTTCATTGCTGCAGTTATTAGGATGGATGCACAACAAGTTTTGGCAAAGTGGAATCGAGTCTGTCAAGGATTTCACTATTGGTATTCCGTCAACCTCTCGCTCGAACACTTCTTTTTCTAACTATTAGTATATATTGTTGAGGATTGTTGGAAGAGGAGTCCTGTATCGGCTAACTAAGGGTTTGATCATAGGTTTATAAGTAAGGAGTACATCTCCATTTATATGAGGCCTTTTGGGGAAACCAAAAGCAAAGCCATAAGAGCTTATGCTCAAAGTGGACAATATCATACCATTGTGGAGGGTTCCTGATTCGTAACATGGTATAGAGTCATGCTCTTAATTTAGTTATGTCAATAGAGTCCTCAAATGTTGAACAAAGAAGTTGTGAGTCTCAAAGATGTAGTCAAAAGTGACTCAAGTGTCGAACAAATGGTGTACTTCGTTCGAGGGTTCCTGCGAAGGAGTCGGGCCTCGATTAAGAGGAGGTTGTTTAGGGGCTCTATAGGCCTTAAGGGAGGCTATATGATATACTTTGTTCGAGGATTGTTAGAAGAGGAGTCCCACATTGGCTAATTAAGGGGTTAATCATAGGTTTATTGGTAAGAAATACATCTCCATTGGTATGAGGCATTTTTGGAAAACCAAAAAAAGAGCCATGAGAGCTTATGCTCAAAGTGGACAATATCATACCATTGTGGAGGTTCGTGATTCCTAACATATATCTTAACAAGAAAAATGAGTAAATCATAGCACATCATGATGATTAAGATGTACTCTTCAAGTTCTATTGTCATAGGGATTTATCCGGTTGGCATAGTTTGATATCCTATACGAAGATTTGTAGCATACGGGTTAAAAACTTATATTAGGGAACAATTGTGCGAATACGAACGAAGTTAGAGATAGGCAGCCTCTAAGGTCACCCTCGCACCATCACAAGTATAACATCTAGAAATTTCTACAACGTTTCGTACCATTATAATCCGTCTAGCTTAAGCTTGAACTCTGGCTGCACATGATGTTTCAAGGAAACATGACAGTTCCATTCTCTCTTCAGCATTTGGGGCCACTTGGGGACCTGTAGGAGCCTCTCACTCTCAAGCCACTTTCTCTACTGTTAAAACTTCAGAATTACATCACTATTAGATTGGTCCATTGTGTCTTTGGGTGGGGAGATCCCACATTAGGTCTGGAGGAGAACAAAACATCCTTTGTAAGGGTGTGGAAACCTCTCCCTAACAGACGCGTTGTAAAAAACCTTGAGGGGAAGCCCAAAAGAGAAAGCCTAAAGAGGACAATATCTGCTAGTGGTGGGCCTAGGCCGTTACAAATGGTATCAGATTAGACACCGGGAGATGTGCCAGTGAGGAAGTTGTTCCCCGAAGGGGGGTAGACACGAGGAGGTGTGCCAGTAAGAACGTTGGGCCCCGAAGGGGAGTGGATTTGGTGGGAGTCCCACATCGATTGGAGAAAGGAACGAGTGTCAGCGAGGACGTTGGGCCCCGAAGGGGGGTGGATTATGAGATCCCACATCGGTTGGGGAGGAGAACAAAACACCCTTACTCTCCCTAACAGATGCATTTTAAAAACCTTGAGGGGAAGCCCAAAAAGGACAATATCTGTTAGCGATGGGCTTGGGTCGTTACAGAAAACAAGAAAACGACAATCAACTCGCACTGTCGCACTAATGAACAAAACCGGAATTTGTTTCTATTTTTTTTTTTTTTTAAAGTAATCTTAGTTGATTCCAAAAATGATAATCTCTTTATTTGCTTTTGTTTCAGCGAACCCATGCATGTGCCTGTCAGTACAAGCACTTGTTAATGATGAAGACATCTATTTGAAGCCAGGTTTTGGTTCCAAAATCATGCAGCTTCACAGTCAGGACTATGAACAATCATCTTTTGAAGAAAAAAATGGAAACTTATCTAATTCATCTGATTTCTTCGATGAGTTCCTCACTATCGGAACTCTCGGTTCCGAACCGGCAACACCAACATTTTCCTTGGCTTTTGAAAACATGATAGCATTGCCAGACGAGGTGACAGAGGATGAACTAAAACTGATAAATTTTGAGCTAGAAAAGTGTCTTAAAGCTGAAACTAAAGAAGACTGTTGCGAGCAATCGCCCGGGCGGGCTAGTCATGCTAGTATTATCACGCTTGCAGGTAAGCATACAGAAGATGATGGGAAGACACTAACATGTCCACTTCAGGGGTATCTATTTGGATCTACAATAGAGCTTTCAGACAAGATGATAGCTATGAGTAAAGAAAAACCTTCATCTGCAGCACATGAGAGTTCCAAAGTGGATATTGATAAAAAGGAGGTATTGATTAAGCATTCAAACAAATCTGCACTAAGCTTTGTGAAGAAGATGCTGAAGAAACTGCGTACTTCTTCACATGGTTCTACCACATATGAGTCAAGTGATTCATATTCAACCAAGAAGAAACTCCAAAAGGTTAGTTTCCAATAGCTTTACTGTTCTTTTTACATTAACAATAGTGTTCTTGACTGTTCACTGTGATTCATCTGGCACGTAATGGTCCTGTGAGATCCTACATTGATTGGGGAGGAGAACGAAGCATTGTTTATAAGGGTGTAGAAATCTCTTCCTAGTAGACGCATTTTAAAACCTCAAAGGGAAGCCCGGAAGGGAAAGCCCAAAATGGATAATATCTGTCAGCGGAGAGTTTGGGCTGTTACAAATGGTATCAGAGCCAGACACCGGACAAGTGTCAGCGAGGACGTTGGGCCCCGAAGGGAGGTGGATTGTGAGATCCCATATTGGTTGGAGAGGGGAACAAAACACTCTTTATAAGGGTGTGGAAACTTCTCTCTAGTAGACGCGTTTTAGAAACCTTGAGGGGAAACCCGAAAGGGAAAGTCCATAGAGGACAATATCTGCTAGCGGTAGGCTTGGGTTGTTACAATTGGTATCAGAGCCAGACACTGGACGAGTGTCAGTGAGAACGTTGAGCCCCAAAGAGGGGGTGGATTGTAAGATTCCACATCGATTGGAAAGGAGAACAAAGCGTAGAAACCTCTCCCTAGTAGATACGTTTTAAAACCTTGAGGGGAAGCTCAGAAGGGAAAGTCCAAAGAAGACAATATCTGCTAGCAGTAGGTTTGAGCTGTTACGCTAATGTGATTGCTTTTCAATTTTTCCAAAAGCATTTTTATGTTATTTACTCCCAAACATATCCCTATAGTCATAAAAAAACAGCACTGTAGAACTCATCCATAACACTAATTCAACTAGAAACAATTTCTTTGTCCAGCTTTCTGAGTATATTATTTTGATACTCAGGTGCTACGTACATTTCATCGAAAAATACACCCCGAAAGCTCTACTGCTACGAACGAATGTCAAAAGTCCCACAAGTATGTGTTCGAGAATGCTTCTTTCGATTATGATTTCAATAATGGACGTGCAATGAACGGAGAGGAAGACCGAATAACGTCTTGTCAGGAGTTCATCTCAAAAGAGGAAATGCATTATTGGAAGACCAACTTAGGCTTGCCTCTCTATGGGGTGGACACCAGTGTTTTGAGTGCAAACAAAGGGCACTGGATCAAGACAGATGCAGAGTGTAAGCACCATTTAGTATGCACTACTTTGAGGAATCATCTTTAACTGTTGAACTGTTAGAGCTTAACCCTTTGATATGTTTGATATCAATTATTATAAACGTTTTCAGCTCAAAGTGACGACATACTTCGCTCTTATCAATATCATGTGGAGTCCTAGTGTAATAGTCCAAGCCCACCGCTAACAGATATTGTCCTCTTTGGGTTTTTCCTTTTAGGATTCCCCTCAAGATTTTTAAAACGCGTTTACTCTAGGGATGGTTTCCACACCCTTATAAAGAATATTTTATTCTCCTCCGTTCTCCTCTCCAACCGATGCAGGATCTCACAATCCACCCAAACGCGTCTACTAGGGAGAGGTTTCCACATCTTTATAAGGAATGTTTTATTCCCCTCTCCAACCGACGTAAGATCTCAAAATCCACCCCCATTGGAGACTCACCACCCTTGCTGACACACCGCTCGGTGCCTGGCTTTAATACCATTTATAACAGCCCAAGTCCACTACTAGTAGATATTGTTTTCTTTGGACTTTTCCTTTCGAGCTTCCCCTCAAGGTTTTTAAAACGCATCTACTAGGGAGAGGTTTCTACACCCTTATAAAGAATACTTTGTTCCCTTCTCCAATCAACGTGAGTCTCACAATCACCCTCCTTGGAGGCCCAGCGTCCTCGTTGGCACACTGCCCAGTGCTTGACTCTGATACTATTTGTAACATCCAAAGTCCACCGCTACCAGATATTGTTCTCTTTAAGCTTTCCCTTTCGAGCTTCCTCTCAAGGTTTTTAAAACACGTCTACAAGGGAGAGGTTTCTACACTCTTATAAATAATGCTTCATTCCCCTATCCAACCAACGTGAGTTCTCACAATCCACCCCCATTGGAGGCCCAGCGTCCTCATTGGCACATCGCCCGATGCTTGCCTCTTATACTATTTGTAACAACCTAATCCCACCGCTAGCAGATATTGTCTTTTTTGGGCTTTCCCTTTCAGGCTTCCCCTCAAGGTTTTTAAAACGTGGCTAGGGAGATGTTTTCACACCCTTATAAAAGGGGCTTCGTTCCCCTTTCCAATCGACGTGGGATCTCACATCCCCTTTCTTACTGTTTATCTCTCTATAGTTCTCAACTACGGAATAAATATATCGTTTTGACGGAATGATCATTTTAACGTATGTTCTTTCTTTCTTTTCTCTTTCCATTATAGACTTGGTGTTGGAGCTTTAGGGGAAGAAGAAGATGACCACAAAGGATCAGAATGGTGACCACCTGAAGTCTTCTTTTCCGAACGGTTAAACGATAGCGAGCGATATCAATATTGTTCGTGTCGTTGTGTTTAAGTGTGATAGCGAACTCTAAGTTGGTTTGGCTTGTGTTGTAAGCTTTTAGAAATGGTTTGGATTGTATGCTAGAGTCCTTTGCAATTTCCCCTGTGAAATGGTTAAGTGTCTTGTTTCCTGTTCATGTACAGTCTTGTAGATTATGAACAGAAAATGAAGTTCTTCTCTGAACAACAACAAACCCTTTTGAATATCATGAATTCTGGGATCTTTATTTCAAGGATGAAACCAAGATTTCTTGAGCCCCTCAAGAACGACGTAATCGTTACCCGAAATTTCAAAAGTTTTATTAATATAATTAATCTTTAAAAAAAAAAATTAAAAATTTTTAAAATTTTTTAAAAATTTTAAAAGGAATAAACACGTTTTAATATACTTTTAGCTTGTGAACTTTCAAAAATAACATTAATATCCTTAAAATTTTAAAAAAATAATTAAAAAGTCGAATTTTGTTCATATATTGATTTTTATAAAAAAAAAATTAAGAACATTATTATGAGCATTTTTTAAAAAAAAATTAAAGTATATTAATAAAATTTTAAAGTGGGTATTTTTAAAATATTATTAAAAGTTTAAGAATGTATTTTAAAATAAAATATTTATAGATTTTTATGTAAAATTAATGGCCCAAGTATTTTTTTTTTTTTTTTTTGAAAGTTTAAAATGGATATTTTTTAATTTTTTAAAAATTTAAAGGTTGCCCATGAAATTTTTTTATTAATTTAGAATATTGAGAGATATTGTATATAAATTAAAAGTTTAAAAATTTATTAAAATATAAATTATTAAAAGTGACTTTTAACGTGTATTTGTCGAACCATAATAAATAACTCCATGTGGTTGGGAGAAATAATGAAAATTATTAATTGGCATTAATTATATAAAAATATTTTCAAAACTTATTAATTGAATTATATGATCATATATAGCGTAGTATTTAAGAGTCAGTCTATTTCATTTAAAATTAATATTAAAAATAATAAATATATTTTAATAATCGAGTTTAGGAGATATGGTTTGATCTTCAAGTAAATATGCCTCACGTGTTTATTTATTATATTAAAATTATTTTTTAATTTTTTTTTATTCGTGTGGATTAATTAAACTTAATTTTTTAAAAATTTGGATATTATGGAACTATGGAGTTTGTCATGTTTTTCTTTTGTTAAAATAATTAAAAATTAAATAAAAACCTATTAATAAATTAGTACCCTAATTAATTGAAATAATTTAGTATAAAAAATTCACCTTTTATAATGATTTATTCAGGTAAAAAAATTTAGTCAGCTTATTTATTAAACATCATAATTGCATTAAATTCATAAAATTTATATCATAAAAAAAATTATTAGTTTCTTTAATTTTATAAAAATTTAAATAAAAAAACACACCTAAAACAAAACAGTTACAGACCCATCAATGAATGTAGGAACCTTCTAATTTCCTATTATAGACGTACCTGAGTTAGATTTAGATTTTTTTTTAGAGTAACTCCAAATTCTAGATAGAACACAGAGTTCACAACTCAACCCTCTATTTTGAATTAGCCAGTAACCCTATTTTTTAATTCTTCCGGTTAATTTGGTTTTAAAAAAATAATTTTTTTTTTTTTTTTTTTTTTATTTTACTCAATTAAAAACAAAAAAAATTTAAGGGTGAGAGAGTTGGGTAGAGTTATTTGGTAAGTTTTGCATTTCATTTTGAAGTGTGGACTATTATGCATAATTGAGGCGAATTTTCTGCGGCGTCTGGGACCCTTATGTTTGTATTCAATTCCACTTCTCTGTCTTTGATTTTCTTTATAATCCATAACGATTGTTCTTCTTTGTTCACGAATTGAAGATCTTCAAAGATGGAGAGGGCTACGAAGAACGTGTTGCTTTCGTCGAATGGGGATGAGATCTCCAAGAATCTGGCTATTCATCTTGCCAAAAGGGGTTGCAGGTTCATCATCAAACTTCAAACTCGGTGGATTTTATGTTTGTTTATTGAGGAAATTGAGAGAAATGGAGGGCGTTAATTGAACTTTTTCGATTTGGGTTCTCTTTTTTGTGTTTGTTTTCCTCTGTATCTGTTGTTGATTCGTGTTTTTCATGGTTTTGTTTAGATTGGTTTTGGTGGGAAATGAAACTGTTCTTCATAGTATGCGTGAGGAGATTGGGGAATCGTTAAAGGGTGCCCTGCCAATTGGGGTTGTTGGATTGGACATGGAAGGAGAGAGAGAGGCGGCTTTTGATGAGGCTGTGAGCGGCGCTTGTAGTGTTTTGGGAACTTTGGATGCTTTTGTTCATTCTTATTCTTATGAAGGTACAGCCCATCTCTATAGCTTTTTTACCCGTATTTACTTGTGAGATCTTAGATTGGTTGGAGAGAGGGAGAAAGCATTCTTTATATGGGTGTGGAAACCTCTCTCTTGTAAACGCGTTTTGAAAACCTTGCGGGGAAGTTCGAAAGGGAAAGGCCAAAGAGAACAATATCTACTAGCGGTGGACTTGGGCTCTTACAAATGATATAAGAGCTAGGGCCTCCAAAGGGGTGGATTGTGAGATCTCACATCGGTTGGAGAGGGGAACAAAACATTTGTTATAAAGGTGTGGAAACCTCTCCCTATTAGATGTGTTTTAAAAACCTTAAGGGGAAGTTCGGAAGGGAAAGACCAAAGAGAACAATATCTGTTAGTGGTGGACTTGGGATGTTACAAATGGTATCAGAGCCAAGCACCAGGCAGTGTGCCAGCGAGGAGAGGGGAAGAAATCATTCCTTATATGGGTGTGGAAACCTCTCCCTAGTAGATGCATTTTAAAAACCTTGAGGGGAAGCTCGAAAGGACAAGCCCAAAGAGAACAATATCTGGTAGCGGTGGGCTTGAGATGTTACAAATGGTATCAGAGCCAAGCACCGGGCGGTGTACCAGCGAGGAGAGGGGGAGAAATCATTCCTTATATGGGTGTGGAAACTTCTCCCTAGTAGACGCATTTTAAAAACCTTGAGGGGAAGCTCGAAAGGAAATGCCCAAAGAGAACAATAACTGGTAGCGGTGGACTTGGGATGTTACAAATGGTATCAGAGCCAAGCACCAGGCGGTATGCCAGCGAGGACGCTGGGCCTCCAAGGGGGTGGATTGTGAGATCTCACATCGGTTGGAGAGGGAAACAAAACATTTCTTATAAGGGTGTGGAAACCTCTCCCTAGTAGACGCGTTTTAAAAACCTCAAGGGAAAGCCCGAAAGGGAAAAACCAAAGAGAACAATATCTGTTAGCGGTGGACTTGAGCTGTTACATTACTTTTTTCATGTCAACATGACTGATATGTGTTCAAATACTACGATGGAGTGAGTTATATAGTTCTTGGTTTAATTGTTGTAGTTTCTTCTATGAATATAGGTTGTAGGCTCTTGTTCAAGCTTAGGCTATACCATTCTGACTAGTCTGAATCATATGCTCATAGTTTCTGGTAAACTCGTTGATTGTTTTCTTGAGTGAGCTTGGAATTGAAGTTAGAAGGGTTTTCTAATGAGTTTTAGTTGGGGCTAGGCTCAAATGGTTAAACACTTTTAGTTTAGAAGCTTACACCTTTGCCTGTGTTACAAGATGCATTCGTCGCTTTTTGTGCCTTTGAGAGGTCCACAGAAGCTCGAGGCTTGGAATGTTGATGCCTCGTGTAAGAGTCAAAAGAATAATGTTAGCTTGTTTTCTATTCACCAAAATATTGATATGTATCATTTAGAGAAAAAGGAACAATTCTGTAATGTGGATCTTAGTCTTTTATGAAAATGTGAGATCTCACGTGACTGGAGAGGGGAACGAAGCATTCTGAGTGTGGAAACCTCTCCCTAGCTGACACATTTTAACAACCTTGAGAGGAAGCCGAAAAGGGAAAGCCCAAATAGGACAATATCTGCTAATGGTGGACTTGGTTACAAATGGTATTAGAGCTAGATATTGGGTGGTGTGCTAGTTAGGACGCTGGGTCTCGAAGGGGGTGGATTGTGAAATCCCACATCGATTGGAGAGAGGAACGAGTGCCAGCTAGGACGCTAGGTCCCGAAGGGGGGTGGATTGTGAGATCCTACATCGATTAGAGAGGGAAACAAGTGTCAGCGAGGACGTTGGGCACCAAAGGAGGGTGAATTGTGAGATCCTACATCGGTTAGAGAGGGAAACGAAACATTCTTTATAAGGGTGTGGAAACCTCTCCCTAGCAGACGCGTTTTAAAAACCTTGAGGGAAAACCCGAAAGGGAAAGCCCAAAGAGGACAATATGTGCTAGCGGTGGGTTTTGACGGTTAAAAATGGTATCAGAGCCAGTCACCAGGTGGTGTGCCAACGAGGACACTAGGCTCCCAAGGAGGGTGGATTTTGAGATCCCACATCAGTGGAGAGGGTAAAAAACCATTCTTTATAAGGGTATGGAAAACTCTCTCTAGAAGACGCGTTTTAAAATTGTGAGATTAAAGGCGATACGTAAGGGATCAAATCAGAGAATATTTACTAGCGGTCGGCTTAGACTGTTACATCATCCTCTCTGTCCTCTCTGTCGAGCCAATTTAGACAATGCTTCTTATAGAACTGGCTAGACAATGCTTCGTATAGAACTTAGCCTGAATTGAAGGAAAAAACTTGTATTGTAAAATTTAGTGCCATGCACAATTGTCTGCTTATTGATCTTTGGTCTACATTTTGTTCAAGAATAAAACTCAGCTATGCTATTGGATGGTGATACTTAGGATGAACAACTTCTTTAAAAGCTCTTCTACTGTAAATTGTGTTAACTGCACTGCATTTGAAGCAGGTCCCATACAAGAGGTTCTTCAACTATCTGAAGAGGAATTCAAAAAGATTGTTAAGATAAATATGATGTCTTCATGGTTTCTGATGAAGGCGGTTTGTCGAAGAATGCGCGACCAGAAATCGGGAGGTTCGATAGTTTTTTTATCCTCCTTAATCGGTTCCGAGAGGGGACTGTATCCAGGAGCAGCTGCATTTGGATCATGCTCAGCAGGATTACAGCAGTTAGCTCGAGTAAGTAATTGTTGTTGTTCTTCTTCTCTGTATTTTTGCATCATAATTTGAGTTATCCAAGCTTCAAGCTTCATCTTCCTAAGTTAGCACCTTAGTATACATCTTTGAAGTACCTTGACAGATGTGTGTGAGATCCCACATCGGTTGGGGAGGAGAACGAAACATTCTTTATAAGGGTATGGAAACCTCTCCTTAGTAGACGCATTTTAAAAATCTTGAGGGAAAACCTAGAAGGGAAAGCTCAAAGAGGACAATGTCTGCTAGCGGTGAGCTTGAGCGGTTACAAATGGTATTAGAGTCAGACACCGGGCAATGTGATAATGAAACATTCTATATTAAGGGTGTGGGTATACCTCTCCCTAGTAGACACGTTTTAAAAACCTTAAGGGGAAACTCGAAGGGAAAAGCCCAAAGTGGACAATATCTGCTAGCGTTGGACTTGGGCGGTTACAAATGGTATCAGAGCCAGACACCGGGCGATGTGCCAACGAGGAGGCTGAGTCCTGAAGGAGGGTGGATTATGAGATCCCACATCGGTTGGGGAGGAAAACAAAGCATTCTTTATAAGGGTATGGAAACCTTTCCCTAGCAGACACGTTTTAAAAACCTTATGGGAAAGTCCGAAGGGGAAAGTCAAAAGAGAACAATATCTGCTAGCGATGGACTTGAGTTGTTACACGGGCGATGTACGAGACTGAGTCCTGAAGGGGGGTGGACATGAGGGGTGGTGTGCCAGCAAGGACGCTGGACCCTGAAGGGGGGTGGATTGTGAGATCCTACATCGGTTGGAGAAGAGAACAAAACATTCATTATAAGGGTGTGGATATCTCTCCTTAGTAGACACGTTTTAAAAACCTTAAGGGGAAGCCCAAAAGGGAAAGCCCAAAGAGGACAATATTTGTTAGTCGTAGACTTGGGCTATTACAATACGTGTGATAGTATTTTCCTTTTCATGGTGTTCAGAAACAATCCAGCTGATATTCTCGTGCGGTCATATCAGCACATGATTTTCCGACTTTTTAAATCATAGATACTTGATATGATATGATATGATATGAACGTCCCGGATAAATTTTCTGATCTTTATAATATGTTGGCTGGATTTTTATAGACGGCAGCTTTGGACGTTGGAAAGTATAAGATCAGGGTCAATGCCATCGCCCGTGGATTGCACCTAGATGATGGATACCCTATATCAGTGGGGACGGAGAGAGCAAAGAAGCTGGTCAAGGATGCAGCCCCACTCGAAAGATGGCTCGATATTAAAGACGATTTAGCTTCAACTGTGATCTATCTAATCAGTGACGGGTCACGGTACATGACCGGAACAACCATATTTGTTGACGGGGCACAGTCTCTAGTGAGGCCACGGATGCGCTCGTATATGTAGTTCTTCGTGGTCGACAGCCTTAGGTGAGAACAACACCCATTACTTACTCTTTCAAGCTATGGTCTGCAAAAACATGCTTCCTTTGATGAATTGCTTGAGATTTTATTTTCGTTGCATTGCATGATGCAGGCTCCAAATCTATTGATTAATCTATTGATTCTGCAGGAATAACGTCGTGGTGGGAGGTTCTTGATTCACTCCGACCGACCGTGATTGTGGTTTTCTACAAATGCTCGTGAATAAAGTTGTTGGATGTGCAAGAAGATTCGAGGATGAAAAGATTTAAACCTCTTATCTTTTATTTTATCGCGTATGTTTAAAATGCACAGGTTTGGATTTTTAGAAACAAATGTTTCAGAATAAAACGTATTATTTACTTAGAATCTAATCTTTTATAGATCGAACGGTAAAATTGCAGCTGCTTATTACAATTTATAATCTTTCGATCTATACCAAGTCTGATAACAAACACGAGGAGCGCCTCAGAATAGCATTGGCACCCTTAAGAACAATACATATATATTAGACTTTTATGTTTCGACTTTAGATATGGTGTCATAGGTCGGAGTCTCAAAAGACCTTGCAAACGTAGAGCGGGTGACCAAGTGGTCTCACGTGACTACCACCGTAGAGGTGTGTTGTTTATGGATGTTGGTAAGTTCCTATCATTGGGTTCAAGATTTTACCAAAATAACTCTAACCCATTTGACTTAGAAAAAGGAACTCGTTTGTTTGGAGTGTGGCTTCGAGTAGAGTTTTCGAGAGCTCAAGCGTGTGGCTTCGAGTAGAGTTATCAAGAGCTCAAGCAAATGTTGGTTACAACATCAATATTGGTTGTGCATGATGGAGCATGAGTCATCGTCTATGCTTTTCAACATTTGTAACAGTCCAAACTCACCTAGTAGATATTGTCTTCTTTGACTCCTTACATATCGTTATCAGCCTCACGATTTTAAAATACGTGTGTCGAATAGAGGTTTTCAAACCGTTATAAGAAACGCTTCGTTCCCCTCTCCAGCAGATGTGAGATCTTAAAATTCATAAAGATTTCACAATTCATAAAGATTTCATTTATTTGGACCCAATCCAACTCAAATAAGTTTATAACCCGACCGAAATATAAAAATTAAGTTGGATCGATCCATTAAAATAATAAATAGTGTAATAGAAAGTTGTTGAGTGAGGAAATGGTTTTGATGTCTCTTAGTCTCTTTAGAAATGATTGAAAAAAGCTTAACTTTTGGACTTTTGATTATCTTTACTTCTAGTCCCCATTTTCGGGTCATTCCTTGCTTGATTCTAATCTATTCAATGGGTTTTTATACCGAAAAACGCTCTAAAACTGGGAGAATCAAATAGGTACAGTTCTCATTCGAAGCTTAAACATAAGCACGAATCTTTTCTTTTTGATAGAGGATTGAATTTTTGAAATTTTAGGTTATCCCTAAATTCATATCTAAACTTGTTCTTTTAAAAGCTATACGTAAAAGAAAACGTCATACAAACAAAGAGTATAGGTTCCAACTATGAACGAGGAAGCCATTGTGTCAAAAATCAAGAACACGATTCAAATTCAATTATTTGAATTTTTTTAGAAAATATTTGAGGTAGCTCGGTGATTTCTTATTCAACAGAGACTAGATCGCTTTACGAATTATCCGTATTTTTTTACTAATGTGTGCTTCGATTAAGAAGCTCATACAAGTTTAATATTTTAATTGAATGGCTACTTTCATACTCGAAAACCCTTAGAACAGACACGTGAATATTATCCTCAGCCTCGGGAGAGGTTTCCATACACTTATAAGTAATGATTCATTAAATAAGGGTTTCTCCATTAAAAATTTATGTATCTATTAGTTGAGCTATGCTTAAATTGACAAATTATCTTCGATTTCAAATAAAATAATTGTTTTCATTTTCATTTTTTTTTTAAGTGAATAATATTGTATTTTATTTAATTTTGAATCTAAAAATATCTTCAATCTAACATTTTCCTTAATTGTTTGCATTTTTCAATATTTGAGATTTTATTTTGACATTATAAACCATATTAATTTCGAATTCCCGCTCGTCTCACGATTTTAAAGAAAATTATTAACTTTGGCTCATTACATATTCCCATCCGTTTTACGAGTTTAAAACGTATCTACTATGAAAAGATTTTCATACCCTTATAAATAATGTTTCTTTCTCTTCTCCAACTGATGTGAGATCTCACAATCTACTTTTTTCGAGTACCCAGCAGCACGCCAAACGATATCAGAGCCAGACACCAGACAATGTACCAGCGAGAACGTTTGGACCCCAAGAAAGGTGAATTACGAGATCTCACTTCGGTTGGAGAGGAGAACTAATCATTCCTTACAAGAGTATGAAAATTTCTTCCTAGTAGACACGTTGTAAAACCATGAAGCTGACTATGATACATAACAGACCAAAACAAACAACATCTACAGTTAACGAACGAAGTTAGAATATTTGTTTGGCAAGATCGCTTGAAAGCTCATAAAAGAAACAAGAGATTCGAGATGGGTCATAATATCTCTAGAAGTTGGTCATGGTTGAATGGAAGAAGAAAAGACATGAGAGAAGGGTTATTTTTGTCTTCTTGGAGTTGCCAATGGTTTGTCTTATTACATTTATGGGAAATTCAAAGTGGGTCAATTTAGAACATTGGAATAATATTAATTATTTTTTTATTATAAAGTCGAGAGACCAACTTAAAATAGCCTACCATATTAATATTCAATATATATAAGCATATAATTTGAGGAAGGGGCTGCCGCCGACACTTATAAATCATGTTTTACTCATTCATGAATTTCTCCCAATAATTATTTTTTTGTGGATTGTAATTGAGAGTATTAACTATACGAACAAAAAAAATGATTTAGCGAAAAGAGTCTGATCGAGAGCCATATTAAGATAAAAGGACAGGGTTGTTTTCGTAATTGTCTTGTGTGAACGAGGCATTGGACATTTTAGTGGGTATTCACTTGATGAACGGAATAATTTGGATTATCTAATCTAAATTATAAGAATTGAGTTGGATAGGGTTCGATTTTGTTTTTTTTTTTTTCAATTTATATTGGGAAATCCACCGCTAGTAGATATTGTTCTCTTCAAGCTTCGCCTCAAGGCTTTAAAACGTATCTTCTAGGGGAAGGTTTCCACACCCTTATAAATAGTAGTTTGTTCTCATCCCGAACCAATGTGAGACATCACAATCCACCCCCCTTTGGAGCCAGAGTCCTCGCTGGCACTCTTTCTTTCCTCTAATCGATGTGGGACCGCCCCCGAATCCATTTAATGGGCCCCGAAGAGGGGTGGATTGTGATGTCTCACATTGGTTGGGGAGAAGAACAAACCATCATTTATAAGGGTGTGGAAACCTTCCCCTAGCAGACGCGTTTTAAAGCCTTGAGGGAAAACCCAAAAAGAACAATATCTGCTAGTGGTGGATCTGGGTCATTACAATTGAAAATGTGCACGATAAAAAAATACAGAACGGTCAGACCAGTGATGCATTGTGACTTGTGTAATGTTTGATATTAGAGTTTGATGAAATTTTAATTATTAATGTAATATGTATCGTGCATAAATATACTTGCTTTAAACAATTTTAAAAAAACCCGATAACCTAAGTTGGAAACTTTATTCAAGTTGCTAAAATCACCAACCGTGACATCTCATATTGGTTAGCGGTGGGCTTAAGTTGTTACACCAACTCAATCTACCTGCAATTTTTGGTTCGTCCATAAGTTTCTTCCAACCCAACTCAACTCGATGTATCTCTATCTCATGAGAGCCAGCAAGAAGAAGAAATAGTGATAATCCAAACTCCTATAGATCATGCACTCGATCCAATCCACGAGATCAGAGATTCAAAGAATCGACTGAATAACCTATTTTTCTTTGTAATGGAACTCTAAAACCAGACCACGTGAACTCGTATAACTTCCGACCTCTATCAATAATGGAAAAAAAGTCATAAAATTATTTTATACGTCAAGAAAATTTTCTACACAAAAATCCGAACATAGAGGCTAAGGTATTGACCAAAAGACTTTATAATTTAGAAAATATCGACATATCTATGGATAAACACGACAATGATCATAACACGAATGCTAATAATTTAATAAATATATATATTAAATGAAATAAATCTTTAATGCCACGTGGCAGATTCTGCATGAATTTATGACTTCAAACAAAGTTGGCATGCAAGAATGGACTCTTGATAATTGTGTTTTGAGGATAATATTTATAATTTAATTATTTTTTTTTTCTATTTTCTTTTTTATATTATTATTATATATTTATATTTATTAATTTTGACCAATGGACTTTGACTAAAAATAACTGAGAAATGTGCCACACAATCTTCAGACAAATATCTATCTATATATATATATATATTTAGTGAATAAAATATTAATTATTATTTTAAAATATTAAAGATTATATTTATTTTTCTAAAGCTTGATTAGTTTTAATTAAACTGGATTTTAATTAATTATATTTACTTATTATTTGTTTTAATTATGTGAACTAAGTGTACGTAATTGTGTGACTTTATTGACGAAGTGGTTAAGTCTAAGAACTATCTAGAAAGAACTATCCACATGGGTTGACCAACAAGCCAACCCAAACTCGAATTGACCCACATGGGTCGACTAGGGCATTAGAAACTGACTCACTTAGATTAGTCAAGGCTAACCCTACATGACTCGTAATGGATCGCGGAGGTTGATAATTAAGAGACGAGTCTAACATGAGAACTAGTTTGATAGAATAGTAATTTCAAAAGTTCTGATAAAATTTTTGATATCATTATAAAGAAATTATTGATGTGACACTCGAGTAAATAAGAGGTATATAAATAAATTAAGACCACATCATAACGAGTTGGATTTTGTGTGCATATTTACAAAATAAATATAATAAATATATCATTATTGCAAAAATCGATAAAACTCATATTTTAAAATAAATTTAATCTATATAATTTAAAAAAAAAAGGTTAGAAAAAAATATTAATTTTTAGAATTATAATTTTTTTTTTAATTTAACGTACGAAAGTAAAAAATTTGGAATTTTTTAATTAAAAATATATATGTTAATAATAAAAACAAACAAAAGCAAAGGGGAGTTCGAGGAAACTGAGGGAAGAGCCGCCGCTGACATTCACTGTAATAATATAATATTAAAAAAAAAAAAAAAAAAAAAAAAAAAAAAAAAAAAAAAAAAAAAAAAAAAAAAAAAAAAAAAAAAAAAAAAAAAAAAAAAAAAAAAAAAAAAAA
>NW_019272027.1:3061752-3159480 GCF_002738345.1 Cucurbita maxima
TTTTTTTTTTTTTTTTTTTACAATTTCTTAATTTATTTTCCAATAAATCTCGTCTCCGATCGATCTAAACCTTATTTTGGTCTCTAACGTTCCATTAATAAATTTTTTTTCTTACGAGTTTCTTTATTATGATACCTACTTTTTGTGAGATCCCATCTCGATTGAAGTAGAGACAAGCGTCAGCAAGACGTTAGGCTTGAAGAAGAGTGGATTGTGAGATCTCACGTCGATTAGAGAGGAGAACGAAACATTCTTTATAAGGGTATGAAAACCTCTCTCTAACATTGACGAACCCGTCAACCCGTCGAGGAGAAATCAAAAGAGAGAACACAAAGAGAACAAAATTTTTTTTGCTAACGAAATATTGAGAAAATAAAGTTCGTGAAATACTCATTTGGACGAGAGTTTCAAAATTTCCATGTTTGTAAAGCCAAGTGGACTAATTAGGTTTACGTGTATGAATGTAAAGTGGAGTGGGCCATGTCGAGGTCGGGATTAAAGCAGAGATAGTGAATATAATTTTCATCTCGAACCCGATTTTGCTTATCGAGAAAAAAAAGTTATGATTTAAAATATGGCCAAAAATTGAATTTTTACTATGGATTAAGATTACTTATGAGTGATAAAGGTAATTAAGTACGTCAAGTAATTTTTATTTTGGGAAAACATTTAATTTCATAAATTTAAAATTAAGTGATGTGGCAGTCCATTTTCTTTATTTTTTAATACCCATTTTATAAATTTTATTTATGATTTTTCACCCATTTTTTTATAATGGTTTTTATGTTTTTGACGAAAATATTTAAATAAATTAAAATTTGATATTTGATGGCTCCGACGTTCTATATAACATGTGAATGAAGAGTATCACCACATACCAATATGAGTCTACTAGAGAAATTAAATGACTTATTAGATATCAAATGATATGAACCATGGTCAAATAATTGGCATATCTCAAGGTTCAATTACAAGGTCGAGAGTCAAGAAGCTACAACAAGTTTTAATCACTTATATTTAGATGCGTTAAATGTATTTTTACATAGTGGATATTATCTACTTTGACATGTTACGTATTGCCGCCAACTTGACGGCTTGTCCTCCCCAATGTTCTTGCTAACATACTGTCTAGTGTCTAGCTTTGATACCATTTGTAGCCCAAGCCCACCACTTGCAAATATTGTATGCTTTGTTTGTTATGTATCGTCATCAGCCTCATGGTTTGCCCTTCGCTTTAGTAGCCAATGAAGTCATGAGTCTTAGCTCAAATTTCATTACTTAGTCTGATATCATTTATAACAGTTCAATCTCACCGTTAGTCGATATTGTCCTATTTGAGCTTTCTCTCAAGATTTTAAAACACATCCGCTAGGGAGAGGTTTCCACACCAAAGAATATTTCGTTCCCCCTCTCCAACCCATATGAGATCTCCCTTTCTCTCATTATAGATATCATATTTTGAATTGAAATTAATAGACTTTTTTTTTTTTACTTTGTCGAGAGCTAAGTTATTCATTTTGCAACTTCCTATGTATTAAAACTTGTATGTTATAGTCATTCAAATGATATTGATCAATATTCTTGTAAACTAATATGAATCACGAGTTTAGAAATAAATTTTCTTTACTCTTCATCTTGATCATCAAGATAATTCGTTCCAAAACTTTCTCTACGATTGATTCTGTATCGTTTTTTAGTTTTTTTAATAATTTAGATCTAAAGGTCTTATTTTTCAACAAGATGATCGGATCAAATTTTCAAAGTTACATGACACAAAATTAAGATTTCGTAGACATTTCAAACACCTTTTGAAGTTCACCAATTTAACCCGAATAGAAAAGTACACAACTGAAATCGTATACTTTTAAAGTTCGACCTTTTCCTCTCGAGTAAGAAAATCATGATCGTGAAGTTTTCAAAAATAATTTTCTTTTCCAAGTTTTCAAATTTTGACCTAATTTTTAATTACATTAAAAAAAAAACAAAAAAAAAAACACACACACACACAAAAAGAAACCGCCTCACTTTCCGTGGCGCCTACGGCACTACTGGCAGCTATATATTCACTGGTCGTCCTCTCCCCCTTCTCCAAATCTCTCTCTTTTCTTCTTTTTCCTCTCCCCCGCCGGCGCCGCCGATATCAATGGAGAATTATCAGATGTTTTTCCCCTGCTCCGGCGGCGAAGGGTTGTCGGCTTATCATCATCCCGACATGTCGTCCGACAGTGGGTCGGATGTTTTTGGGAGTTTTCACGGTGGGAACCTGCAGGGAAATGGGTTTTTGAAGATGGAGACGGCGGCGGTGGTCGAAGGCGACAGGAATAGCGGCGGCGATAGCTACCAAATCGGCGGCGGAAAAAAGAAAGGGGAGAAGAAGGTGAGGAAGCCCAGATATGCTTTTGAGACAAAGAGCCAAGTTGACATTCTTGATGATGGATATCGTTGGAGAAAATATGGTCAAAAAGCTGTCAAAAACAACAAGTTTCCTAGGTAATTAATTCAATTTCATTTTGTTTTGTTTTGTTTTTTTTTCAAATATTTTTCAGTTGTTCGATTTGAATCTTTGAGCCGTAATTGAGTTATCGATGTTTTAGTTGTTGAGCTATTAGAGAGAGAGGACTCAACTTTCAACAGATAGAAAGTGAAAATGACGTTTTCTTTCCTACTAAATTTACCCACTTCTTAGATAAACATGACTCTCTACAATTGTATGATATCGTCCATTTTGAGCATACGCTCTTATGGCTTTGCTTTGGACTCCCCAAAAGGCCTCATTCAATGGAGAGAGTATTCTTTGATTATAAACTCATGATCATTCCCTAAATTAGCCGATGTGAGACTTTCATCATCCAACAATTTTTAGCTAATTGCTTACTACAAGAATGCTTCGAGATCAGCCAAGCAACTCCGATAGTTCATTTGCTAAGCTGGTTTGAGACCGGCCAAGCAACTTCAAGAGTGCATTTGTCGTGTTGGCTCGAACTCGACCAATCAACTCTGGAAGTGCATTTGCTTGTTCTTTATTCCCTTTTTAGTTTAGCAGCCTGGTCTTGATTCATCTCACGATGCATGAATAACTCATTTTCAGATGAATTGAATTTTAAAACTAAGTGTTTATATGTATTTAATTAGAAATTCGAGAGTATAACCTTGTTAGTATAAGCTTTGAAACTTGAGTTAAATTTTTATAATCTATATATTGTTTAAACGTGTTAGTATAAGGTTTGAATCTCGATTTAAATAATTGAATAATTCGAATTTGAAGCTAAAGATAATCTTTTTAATACACAATATCAAGAAATATATGGCACAAGGATGTTGACTTTTATAATATTCAATCATTAGCCTAAGCACGGGAATACGTTTATAAGTCGAGAATAATTAGTTCAAAACGATCATGACCCTGTTCTTATTTTAAGATTATGCATTAACATTCTTGACCCTCTTCTCATTTGGAGATTTATCTATCACATACACGTGCACGTATATATAGATCAATCGTCAATTCTTCTCTAGGTTTTTCGATATTTGTATCTAGACCTCTAAAACGATCTTGACCCTCTTCTCATCTCAAGATTTATATATTACGAACATATGCATGCTATATAGATCAACTATCAGTTCTTCGATCGGTCACCAATTCTTCTCTAAATCTCTTGAGGTTCCATGTTACAAACATAATCATGTTCGAGCTGGAAGATGTCACTGTTTCTTCCTATACCTCTCGAGATTAATGTAATTATGAACACGTGCAGGAGCTATTATAGGTGCACACATCAAGGATGTAATGTGAAGAAACAAGTGCAAAGGTTAACAAGAGACGAAGGGGTAGTGGTGACAACATATGAAGGCATGCACACACACTCCATTGATAAGCCAACAGATAACTTCGAACAAATCTTGAGTAGAATGCAGATTTACGGTACATCTTTCTGAGAAAAAAAAATGATCTTCCATTTGATGAAAAAGATGATCGAAGAGAGAAGCCAAAGCAATAATATTGAATCAAATCACACACATTAATACTTGTGGATAGTGTAATCAAAGCATGGCCGATCATGTTTATACTCGTGATCAGCTCATCGGTTTATTTTCAATGTGTAGAATTTAATAACATAGCAGCTTGTGGTTTGGAGACGATATAAATGGTGATTTCTACGACTGAGCTTTCTATTTCTTTCTCGTTCCTATAAAAAATTTCATTTATTTTCATGAAAATCGAGATAAGAATTTCTCGTGAACAATTTTTTTCTAATATATATATGTATCAATATTAAAAATTTTCTAAAAATTCAAATTTCAATGTTTCTGTTTGAATTGGTCGGGACTCTTTGCGAGTTTCGTTTCAGCCTCATTTAATATTAAATGTGCATTTCAAGATATAAGATTATAAAATCTAAATTCTTAACCAAATTCAAATAATTAAATTCTTGCCATAAACAATTTGAAAAAGATATTTCGACCAAAATATAAACTAACCTAAACTCTAAGCTATAAGAACGTTAATAAATTAATAAAATAGGAAAACAAAAAAATTGTCCGTTCGACATGCACTATGTCACAATCGTAGTTTCTAGGCAGCTAATTTAGCTATTGTGCGGCACTCACTCTCAGCACTGAGTGAGTCAAGCCAACTTCGAGTAGGGAGAATTTGGCAACTAGTCGCATCCGCCTATAGTACATTTTGAGGCATTTCATGTCTACCAGGCGTAGCCATGATCTCGCTGAAACGTCATACTCTTAAAGAAAACAAGAAGAAAATAATACAACATGAAAGCAGGAAAAGAAAGTGGTAAAGTAGTATAAGGCAAGGGTTTCGGCTTGTCACGGGCAACACGCCTTGGACAAGCATGACCATGACACACTACATCCATTCACTTGTTTACCGCAGAAGTTTTCAGTATACAATGCCCCACAAATATTAATAGTACAGTGAGGTTGAAACACGAGATTGTCCGCTGATTCTTTCACGTTGGCATAAGTCAGTCTTTTGATAAGCGTAACCGTGTTTATATATCCATATCCATATCTATATATATCTTCATGTTGTCATTTCGAAATGATGCTTCAACGGCAATTTCAACTACCAAAAAACTAAGCTGTCTTGAAGAACCTAGATGTGAGGAAGCTCGAGTAATAAAAACCCGTATACCCAAGTAGCATATACCTCCGTAATATCTCTTCATACTATCAAATACATAATTAAAAATTTTTCAAACAGATCCTGCTTTCGACTACGAGTTTATATTAGTTTACCTAACATGAAAAACACTCACAACAACAACGAAGAAAAATCTCATTACAACTATTGGTTTCTTATTCTTGTCGAAAACAAACGCTCACGACCATGATTTTTCTCGAAACACAACACCGAATCCAACCATGATTTTTCTTCATTATATCTTTTCGTAAGTCACTCTTTGTCGTCACCGTTGATTAGATTGAACTTGCTTGGCCTCTACCTTTCTCAACAACGAGTACCTAGCCATGTCATATATTTCATACTCTAGTGGACGAGTTCTCTATAAATAATCTAAAATGACAAACTAAACGGTCGAATCCACCACTAGTAAATATTGTCTGTTTTGGTCCCATTACGTACGTTATGTATCGTCGAGCCATTTATAATCAATGTGGGCTATGATACTATTTCTAACCGTCCAAACCCATTGCTAACAGATATTGTTTTATTTGATCTTTACTTTCGAGCTTTGTTTTAAAATACATCTGCTAATGACAGGTTTCCGCATCGTTATAAGTAATGTTTTATTCCTTTCTTCAATCGACGGACGTGGAATTTCATAAATT
Organism: Cucurbita maxima; assembly: GCF_002738345.1. Lineage (NCBI taxonomy): Eukaryota > Viridiplantae > Streptophyta > Magnoliopsida > Cucurbitales > Cucurbitaceae > Cucurbita > Cucurbita maxima. The sequence goes on from NW_019272027.1 coordinate 3,067,561, forward strand.
TAAAATTGAACCCTTTTTCGTTAACGAGTATAAATGGCAAAAATAAAATTTTTAAAAATTGATAAAATTTTTGGAATAATCTAAAAGTAAAAGGTTTAAAAATTAAAAAAAAAAAATGTGGAAGAGGATGAATAAAAATCTTGGAATAATCTTAATGTAAAAGATTTGACAATAAATGTGATAAAATATCAAAAGAAAAAACACAAATTTATGACCTAATACTTCAAATTTAGAATATTTATATGTTTGAAACATCCTCTTTCGGTTTTCCCTCAAGGTTTTAAAACGTTGTCGAGTAGAGATCTCACAATCCACTTCCTCGGGGGCTTTCATACCCTTATAAGGAATGTTTCGTTCTCCTCTCTTACTGATGTGGAACCTCACAATCCATCCCCTAGAGACATAGCGTTCTCGCTAGCACACCGTCCGTTGACTGGCTCTGATACTATTTATAGCAGCTCAAGCCCACCGCTAGCAAATATTGTCCTCTTTGGGATTTCCCTTTCGGGCTTACCTTCAATGTTTTAAAACACATCTACTAAGGAGAGTTCTCACAATCTACTTTTTTTTAGCCTTCCACACCCTAATAAGAAATGTTTTGTTCTCCTCTCTAACTGGTGTGAAATCTCATAATCCACCCCAGGAGGTTTAGCATCCTCACGGGCACATCTCCGGTGACCGGCTCTAATATCATTTATAACAGCTCAAACTCACTGCTAGCAGATATTGTCCTCTTTCGGATTTTCCTTCCAGACTTCCCTTCAATGTTTTAAAAGGAATATTTCGTTCTCCTCTCTAATTGATGTGGAATCTCAGAATCCACCCCTGGAGGTTTAGCATCCTCACGGGCACATCGTCTGTTGACCGGCTATGATACCATTTATAACAGCTCAAGTCCACCGCTAGCAAATATTATCATCTTTGGATTTTCCCTTCCGAGCTTCCCTTCAATATTTTAAAACACGTCTACTAGAGAGAGATTTTCACACCGTTATAAAGAATGTTTTGTCTAACGTTATCATGGATATTATTAAAGCTTTGCCAATATACAAAAATATTATTGATTTAAAAAAATTCAAATCGGTTGGCAGCCACTACAATTTGGGGATTTTAATCCTTATCTTAAAACAAATTAATTAATAAAAAACAAACTTTGGAACACAATATCATTGTGTTTTTATGTTGTTGGTTTAATAATTAAAAATAAACAAATAAAAAATCAACTTAATACTATTTTCTTTTTCAAAAATGAAAAGATTAAAGATAATATAAGAAATTTTGGTACTTTATGAAATGGGATTACCAAATTGCATTAAAATTAAGTTATTATTATTATTATTATTTTGGTTTAATAATAAGAATCCACTAAGACATAAAGAAAGAGAGAGTTTATTTAATTAAAAAATGAATTAATTTATTTTTTAATAAATAAAAAAAGTGGTCAACTATTGGGCCTCATGTGGCCCATTTTAAATACATTATCAAGTTTTTGAAGTTTTTTTTTTTTTTTTTTTATAATTATTTTAATTACAATTATATGAAAAATTTGTAGATGTCTAAATATATTGAGAAGGACGTTCTTTGTTTGCATGTGAAGTCGTTACTTTGTGAGTACCTGTTTGGGTGACCTTTTTTTGACGTCGACTAGACGTCGATTATATCTGTTTCAACTTCACTCGATACTTGTGTTGTGTAGTGTAACTAGGCTAATAAGTCAAGTTCGAGAAACGAGAGATTAACCTATGGTGTGATACGACTAAGAAATTATCATGTAATTTGTTTGTGCTTCCATTTCGTGGATTTTCATTAATATGAATTCTTTTATCTTCCTATTAGAAAGAATTACGTGATGATTTATCTTGTCACTTTGTGTAGCACCCGAGCTCAATAGGTATGTAATTCCCTTTTCATCGCCTTTTAATTTGCAAATTCTCGGGATTTTATTAGGTGTCTTGGAGAATGAATCTCAAATCGGTGTAGAAAGAAAAATATATATATATGCTTGGGACACCTTAGGAAACCTAGGAAAAATGAAATTCAAATACGAGAAATTTTGAAAAACCGAGTTCAAAATCAACAAATAAATTAGTTAGAATTATCTCACAATCGTCTTATATGATTTTGAGAACGGTTGCATCGAGTGCAAGTCTCCATAATAATTGCACTGAGGTAAAGTAAAGCATATGAATGTCTCACTCGAGCTAGGAGAAAAATAACGTTAAATTACACAAAATACCCTTTAACCCTAAGGTAAGTTTCCATTTTACTCCTAGGCTTTGAAAATTTTCAACTGACTAGTGTGTAAAAACTATAAGTGTAGTTAACAAGATCATTTCGTAAATTGACTTGACAGATGATGTATAAAAATGAGTAATGTTGTGAGATCCCACATCGGTTGGAGGGGAGAATGAAAGATTCTTTATAAGAGTGTGGAACCTCTCCCTAGCAAACACATTATAGAATTGTGAGATTGACGGTGACATGTAACGGGCTAAAGCAGACAATATCTACTAGCGGTGGACTTAGCCTCTTACAAATGATATCAGAGCCAGACACTAGGCGGTGTGCCAGCGAGTACGCTGGCCCATAAGGGGAGTAGATTGTAAGACCCCACGTCGGTTGGAGACGGGAACGAAACATCCCCTCAACCGATGGGAACGAAGCGGGTGTGAAAATCTTTCCCTAACCAACGCGTTTTAAAATCGTGAGGCCGACAACTATATCGTTAAGAAAAGCATTATGATTGTTGTTAAGATGCCAAAGTTGGTATAAAAAAAAAGTGTTACAAAGCATAATAAATCAATCCCTAAATTTTTGTGGTCACAAAATGGAAATTTGTCAGAGATTCTAAGAACAGACATGAAATGCTTTTGATTTCCCTTTCTTTAAAGCCATTTGCCTTCCTATAATTTTAATACTAATTCTTTTCCTTTTCTCTTTCTAGTCTCATCTCCCTTCCAATTTTCACATTTATTCATATTTAATCTCATCCTAAGTTTTTAAACTTTACGACACGTCTCGTATGTTCTAAATTGATGAAGCGAAGTAGAAACGAATTTCTGGGTACTTCCTCAAAAAGAGGCTCGATCAAATAGATACAATGACTACTAGCACTTAAACGCACTAGAGAGCGTATTTTAATGATCTTTCAAACGAAAAATTATCCAGAGCGTTTTAGCTAAAACACTTGTCTAAATTTTAAATGCAATTTGAAATTCAAAATCAAGGTAACAAAATCAATACAACCGGATGAATTTATGGATAAATTTTTTACGAGAAACATTGGATTGAAAAAACAAAACTTTTTCAGAACAACTTCGTAAAAGAAGTAAAAATATCTTATCTACTGAATTATACACGTGTTGACTCAATAGAGAGATTTATAGAACAAGATATTGAAAGATTAATAATTTATTAACGGTGAGACCTATTAATTGATATTTTAAGCGGGATTTTTCCACTAAAACCATTTCCAAAAGTGGAAGAGATATTAAAAGAAAGAAAGATGGGAAAACCAACAAAATGTCACTGTCATGTAATGTCAAATGTCAAGCTGTTCTTCTCTCTTAGCACAAAAGTTGTATTTACCTTTCAATTGTTTGAGCTATCATCTCCATCAACCAATTTTCCTTTGTTTTTTCTTCCCTCTTTTTCCATTTTTGCCTATTTTGTTTGCTTATTACATCTCTCTCTCTCTTTCACCTATGAGTATCAATGTTGCAGCATACATGGGCCTTGGTGGGAATGGTAAAGATGGGAGCTTTCTTAATCAAAATCTTGACCCATTTCCTTGGAGGTTTCTGTTTGTCATATAGAGGCAAAATGGAAAAATTCACCAAAAATTTCACTATTATTTCACCCCTTTCTCTCTCTCTCCTCAGTTTCTCTCTCTTCCATTTGGAGTAAGATGAGAAAAAGCTTCCTTTAAGCCTCAGAACTTAAGTGGGGTCTTTTGATTAACTGTTGATTACCCTATCAATTCCAAAGAGGTTTGGATTGATTGAAATTATTCTGAAACCTTCCATCCATCTGCTAACTTCTGCAACAAAACCAGTGGAGGATTCTCTGCTATTATATCATCCAACCATTCTCTATCCTTCGTTGTTTCACTGTTTTTTATCCAAAAAGTGGATAACCATTTGAAGATTTGGGCATATGAACAATTGGAGAGAAGAAGGTACAGATTGAAACAAATTGAAACAAGTGTGTGTGTGTGTGTTTATGGATTGGGGTTGGAGAAAAATTTCTGGGGAAAGAGTCACTTTCCAGGAAAACAAACAGAATCCCACAAGTTTTTCTGACTCGATTGGATCAAATAATGAAGAAGAACAGATTCTCAAGGGTTCGAGTCAAGAAAGTTATACCTCTCATGGATCCTCCAAGAGGACTCGATTGCTTCATGCGAGCCAGAACCAGACATGTTTGGTGGATGGCTGTGACTCTGACTTGAGCAATTGCAAGGAGTATCATCGTCGTCATAGGGTCTGCGATTTGCACTCCAAAACCCCTGTTGTGATGGTCAGAGGCGAGGAGAAACGATTCTGTCAACAGTGCAGCAGGTAAACATTAACAATAACAAGAACAACAAAAAAATGATGGGTTTCGTTTGTTTTGCTGTAATTTTGCCTCAAAATGTATGGTTTCTTGTTTTGGTTTCTTGTGGAGTCTAAAAGTATTGTAGATTTCATTCGCTTGGTGAGTTTGATGAGGTTAAGAGAAGCTGTAGAAAGAGGCTTGATGGACACAATCGGCGTAGGAGGAAGCCTCAGCCTGAATCCTTGTTCATCAGTTCAAGGGATTTTCTGTCAAATTGCAAAGGTTATCTATCCTCCCCAAATCCATAGAAATTTCTTATGATTCTGTTCTTGTTCTGTTTGTAAAGTTGGGTTATCCTCCTCAAATCCATAGGTCCAATTGTGCTGCAATTCAGCGATCAACAAGTTCATGTTCCTGATGAACTTGGTAGGAGTTTATGGCCTATGAGAACTGAAGAAAACTCATCTTTGGTTCCATCAAATTCCTCTGGTTTCTTCAGTTTTGGAGGAGGAGACAACAAACAGCTGCCATTTTTGCAGCCTAAGAATGGCTCAAAGCAAGGAAAGCATATGGTTTCTTCTCAGTTTTGTTTCAATCAGCAACTTCCTGATACAATCTCTCAGGTGAGTGAGGGGGACAGCCAGAAAACGGTGCCTCCCAATAACTCGCCCGACGATTCGGGTTGTGCTCTCTATCTTCTGTCATCGCACCCTGTGCAAGCTCTCCCAGAGGCTGGCTTGAGCTCTTTGGTTCAGTCCCATCTGAGTCTTCCAGTCCAAACTCAAGAGGAGACTGAGCTGAATTTCAGTAGTCTAAGTGATTTCTCTGAGTCCTTTGGTTCAAAGGACAAGGCTGTTAGTAAAACCAATGTCCATCATAGTGAGTTGGGGCTTGAAATGGAGGAGGAATCTAATGGCTTGTTTCCCATTTCTTGGGAGTAGTTTAAGCTTTGTCTGTTTGTTTTTTTTTTTATGGCTTTAATGCAAGACCTCTTTTGAATATGAAGTTCTTTGTTTCTGTGATTGTAGACAGCAAAGGGATGTATTTTTCTGGTTGTTTTGTGACCTTTGACATAGAAAGGAATAGACTACTACTTTGACATCGTCATTTAGACTAGGAGTCGCTCCACGTTGTGAGCACGTTAAGATATCTACGTGCCATTTTGTGACATGTACGTGGAGCGGAGCAATCCTGGAGATAGATTGTCTTTCTATTCCTCTGCTAGACTTGTTTCTTGAATCATGGTCTGTTTGTTAGTTTACTTATGTTCTTATATCCTCATCATGTTGAGTTTTTTAATGGTAAATTTGGAGAAAACATGGAAACAAGCTTTGCTCATAGAGCATAGAACAATGGCTGACAATGAATTCAGCAAAACTAAAGGAGAAATGCTGTTTTATGTGAAGATCTAGGAGTGTGGGCAGGGGGCATGGAAGCAGATCCTAAAAAAGATTATGGTTTTGGGGTATCCAATCAATTAATCTCCCAAACAGAGGAGCATAAACAAAGGGGTAGGGTGAGTGATAAGGGGGGAAGCCCCTAAATTGGTAGCTCTTCACTCCCTCGCTCTAACGCTCGTTTATACAATAACGAGTAGAGTGAGATTTCATAATTGGTTCAAGTATGTGGTCTCTATATTTTTAAAAGAAATATGGTGAATTTGTAGTTTTTTTATTATTATTATTGTTATTTTGTTCATTTTTCAACACTTCCAAAACATTCATTATTCATTCGGGTATCATCTGCAGGGGACTGTTATAGTTTCCTACTTCAACATCACCCTTTTGATTTCAATATCTCACTGCAAGAAATTGAAATAGGCTTATAGATTTGGATTCCTATAAAGTGTTCATAAACAGATAATGACAAAAACAATTACGTCAATCTGAATACACCTGATTAAGATATATCTTTGAAAGTCGGAACATCTAAATATAATTTTCTTTGGGAGGAAGCATTATTTGGGTGATGGCAACATGAGGAATTTGGGGGCCATTTGGTAGCTTGGATGTATTAATCAAACAAATAAAGATCTTTCATGGAGAAAAGGCCAGGGAGTGGTAGAGATAAAGGGATGGAGTAAGAAAAAAATAAAGCAGGGGGCCGTCCCTAAAACTCATAGACAAATAAAGAAACAAGTATTCCTTTCAATCAAATCGTGGCACTAAAACAAACCACATATGGTATGGAAAGAGAGCCTAGTCAATAGCCAATAGCCAATAAACAAATATTCAGTCAACATTCTCCTCAACCAACTGAACAGCTCTATTGATAAAGACTAAATGACAGGAAGATCAAAAAGAATCGTTTACAAAATCTCAAAGATCAAAAGGATGCCTACTTTTCACTTTTCTAACAGTTATCCATTGCATGTATGAATAAAGAAACACAAAAAACCGTATGGAAGAGAGCAGGAATACATTATACATACAGAATTTAACAAAGAGTATTATATTTCAAATGGCTGACCTCAGGGTTATGACAAAATGATACCAAATACTGATGTTAGCAGAAAACAACACAATTTCCTTGTTTATCTCAACATGGTAGACATAATTATAATCAAAATGAAGTCAACAAATGCTATTATCTTTGGCACTGGGGGCAGGCAACCCAGCACCTCCAATTATTATAGGCCACTTAATAAACTAGTTTATGACTACAATCAGGCGTGGAAATGGGAAAAGGTCTCGATTTGAGTGCACATCTTAGGTTGTCTTACAAGACAAGAATAAGAGAAGGGTGAGATATAGTAGCACGTACCAGGCAAGCCATTGATTCAATCATATAAAACAATACCTCCATTGATAGTGGAAGAATTCAAAGATATCTTGGTTAACAGACTAGGGTTTCTGTAAAAGAAAATTCATGTAATTTTATGTCTTGACTAAAGCGAACATAACAGATATTAAACTGGGATGAAAAGGAACCCTTAGATAAGAAACATTATTTATTGCTAAAGTGGACCACAAAATTGGGGGGAGAGAGAGAGAGTGACAGATAACAGGTTCACGTTGCTATTTAACCAATATTCACATTAATGCTTGTCATCTTTGGGAATATCTTTATGAGAAGTCTTGGATTCCAGCTCCTTCGTTGCTTTCTCCACAGTCCTGAAAGAATAACATCGCAGTTATATTACAAAAGCGTGGTCTACAGAAAGGAGTACCAGCCTGTTGCATTAACATGCCAGAATAACATCTTCAAGATATGGATTCTACAAAATTTTTCATAACCCATAAGCTTGATATCGTTTCTTCTGACACTTTTTATTTATGCTATCTGTCATTCTTCCCTCGCCATCTTGAATAGGTTTTAACATTCTTCTGGCCAAACATAACTGCACTGCATTAAACCTTCTAATATACTGTATTGGATATAGTACATATAAACAAAATTAAAAGCAAAGAAACAGTTATGAGATGCTACAGGAGGGGTTTTGAAACTATGCTAATAGGAGTCCAACTCTCTAGTCCGTAAAGTATTCCCTAAAAAGAAGGCAGGGGGCTTTAAAGTGAGAGTTGGTTATGAGTAGGGTATAGAGACCATCAGAACATTTTACAATAGTACATTTTTTTCTTCTTTTGAATATTTCTTGTCTGCTTGCTTCGCTCCTTCCTTCCCCCTAACAGATTTTTTATTTGAAAAGTCTCAACGTCCTTGTTGAGAGTAACTCAGCAAGAAGTACAGTAATCTCTGACTTAGTCTTCAAATCGTCAATTTCAGCCCATTCCCAACTTGCCTCTCTCAGGTTGGCCCTTCTACTTGATTAAGTAGTATTCTTCTACTCATGTAGTGGGTGCATGGTCTCGTCCTGTCCACCAAGCTATGATATACTAAACTGATTCTTGAAGAAGTTCATCTACAAGATCTGGCGGTGCCCTCATGGGCACATTCCTCTCAGAATCGGTCTGGTCTAACCGAAGTCAATTGTCTCACATAGAATACGGGGTGAAAACGGATGACAAAGAGGAGAGAGGGCAGTCAACTGGCTAGATGGAAGTGACTAGAGTGTGCACTACGACAGGATACCGAAACTCTTGAACTTCTAGGTAACCTATAATTCTCATTTCATTAAATAACAATACAGTAATAATACATTTTTTATCAGGCTCTGGAATTTTCCTATTATTTTATCCTCATGTCCTTTACTTTGTATTGTCATATGAAACATAAAACAAATGTCTAGCAACAAATTGAACACGAACTCCAACATAACAAACCAGTCTACACCAAAAGCATATTCCAGGAATCAATTTGGCACCCCTTGGACACTTGATCAAGATTCAAGAAAAGTATAGCCCCAGTGGACAACACTATCAAAAGGAAAATTAGTATATATAATATATCTTTTCAAACGTAGTATATAATAATAATATTAAAACAATGATGAAAAACATAACCAGTCAAGCGAACAACAAGTCCCTTTCTCAATCAATTTTTTAACCTTCCAAGACCACGAACAGCTTTTCTAGATTTCTAAAAAACAAGTTATCTTTTAGAAAACAATTGACGAGGGATAAGATTCTTTATCTGTTCTCTTTTCAATTTAATCCTACTCCAAAACCATGAGTGATTAATTTACAAGCATTCAATTCCATCATTAAGAAATATGTGCCAGAAATTTGGCTCATAAATTTTTTAGGAGTTTCTCATGAGAACTGAAAGCTAGACACTCTTTGGGATGCAATGAGCTGTCACTAGATTAAGGTACTGTAACCTTCATTTTTTTAACTAGAAGTCTACTCTACTATTATTATTATTTTTTTATTTTATTTTTTTTTTCCTTCTTGCTAAGATCCACCCCCACAGGTAAATGACTAATAGGCATTAGGAAAATGAAAACATATCCTTCACTATCCAAATTGGTATGATATAGTCCATCTTTTGAAATATTCACTTAAACGACCTCTAACCAAGGGAAATATTCTAAATACATGATCTTTCCATTTTTATCCATGTGTGACTTTGGTCATGCCCTTAAAATCCCTATTGATCAAATGACTATCAAACCTCCCTTCAAAGAACATCTATATCTCCACCCCTTATCACAGCCCAGAGCTTTACTCTTATTGAAGAAATTCCATACTCCAGAACATTAATTATAGCCTTCTCAACAACCCGCTCTCTATTCCTCTCCTTATTATTGAATATTTAGTAGTTACTTTCCATCCATAACTACCAAAGCATCAGTTTAATTAAGTTGGGCAGAGAAATCTTCAAATGCTTGTTTAAATTGAGTGCCCACAGCATCTACTCTTAAGTTATTTAAAGAACTAAAAAAACACCCAGTGTATATTTGTAAATCCCAAATTTGTCACGAACACTTGGAGCTAAAATCAGTGTAACATAACATATGGTTTGCTCTTCTCCTTGGGTTTTTACACTGAAAACACCAGTTTGGGGGAAGGGAAATGCCTGATCTGGACATCATTTCGGAAATTCAGAAAGTCCTCAAAGAAAAAATTGATCCGCTGAGGGCTCTTACCTTTTGAGACCATCCTTAACGAAATACCCTTTAGAACCTCCTCTTCCTCTGTTAATTTTCTGAAACGTGACTAGTTGAGGAATATCCAAATGCTTATACGGTCCCTACTTAAATATCCTCCACATTCCTAGGTATTTAGCGAAGCCATTATATTAGCTTGCTTCATCCTCCGAAAAATATCTCCGCGTGGTAATTTTCCAAGAATGTAATCCTCATCCAAAAATCCTCCACAGTTCACACATCCATCTGAAAGAGCTGCCACATTTGAAATTCTCCAAAACATACACCTCAGCAGATGATTCTATTCCATCTATTGTCCCATAAGCGAATCCTCGTGCCTTTGTACCCCAAACGGGAATCTAGATGTGCAGATGTTTTACTAGCTACTAGATCTTTCACCTTTGTACCCCATCTAATCAACACCATTTTGCCCTCAATCATTTAATGCTACAATTCATCAAGCTCTACAGAAAACCTTTGGCCAGGACAACTTCATTTCTCATAATAACAGATCCAACCATCCCTATAACGAGAAATTATACAAATCCAAACATGATCTCCCAGGAGCTGCCTATTAAATTCCTAAGAAACCTAATCAATTCCATCTAGAATCAATTGCCACGGCCTACTGATTCCATTCCAATATCACTAATACACATGAACGTCAACAATACAAAAAAACGAACCAAACAAGTAAATGAACTAAGAATAAAGAGAAATTACTTGGACGCAGAGGCAGATTCTTCTTCGAGCCACTGGCGGATGTGCTTGACGTTGCGCCGGAATATAGAAGCCGATTGTTTCACATCGCTCCTCAAAAGAAGAACCACAGCACTAACTCCAGCCACCGTCAAGATGAAGTTCGTCAAAGCCATCAATTCAAATCCTTTGGTTCAATCCCAACATTCAGACGAAGCGAAACACAGAATCCTACTCGCTGGCTACCCGTCGTGGAGCAAATGAAATTGCAGAAATGTTTCGATTGCTTGCGAGGTTGATCGAAGAAGACCACGATTGGTCTAGTGGGCTTCCAGGAATTGTCCATTGAAGCATTTTTCAACGGCCCATTTCAAGCCCAAATTCTTATACCCATAAATTTCCAGCCCTTAAAACTTTTTCAAAATTTTAAAATTATAAAAGCAAAAATAATTTTAAAAAAGAAAAAAAAAAAAATATATATATATATATATATATATATATATTATTTTAAAGCGTTCAAATTAATATTAAATATATTAAAAGAGAAAAATATATTTATTATATTTGATACATTAAATATTAAAATAATAAATTTAGATGCATTAATTTAGTATCATTGTTGATGACAAAACCTGAGTTTCTTAATGATTGGCGAGAATTCTATTCATTTTTTTAATGCTCTCGTGCAAACCTAACCAATCATTGCATAAATAAACTGACTCATATACCAGTTATGCTTGTTAGTGAAACCGTCAAACATGGAAGCGGTAGTTTCTAGGGTTTGGAGCTTATGGGTTGAGTTGCTCCGAAAAATCCCGTTTCTTGCTCGTACAGTTAGAGAGGTTCAAACTCGTAACGATAGATGATATATGAGTAGTAAGAAAATTCATTGAGTGGTTTTTTTCTTTTTGTAAAGTTAAGATAAGGACTTGGACCAATCTAAAGACGTGTCAGTTGAGTGAACATTGTACTTGTTCGAGGATAAATATACTACTTGGAAAAAAGAATATCATGATTCGCTTCATGTCGGGGAGCAAATCAATAATGAATTGACCATATTAAACTGGTTCGGTTGGTTGGTTGGATGTTAAGAAAATATAAAGATTAATCGTTTTGACGGTAAATATTTCAATATATAATTGATACGTTAGGGCGTACTCTGTATTTTGTCTAAATATATATAACACTCACTTCTGGTAGATATTTTCAGTTATAACTTGTTATATATTATCGTCAGCCTCACGATTTTAAAACGCATCTGTCAGAGAAAGGTTTCCACGCTCGTACAAGAAATGTTTTGTTTCCCTCTCCAACTAATGTGGAGTCAACATCCTCCCTCGTATACCACCCGGTGTCTGCCTCTATTACTCTGAATTTAAAAAAAATAAAAAAATAAAAAAAAATTATCCATGTCCTTATTTTTTGATGAAAAATGTTAATATTTTATTTCAAAAATATTTTTAAATTTTTAAAAATTTCATTAATATCCTTAAATTATTTTTTTTATATTTTTTAATTTCGAATATTAATGAAAATTTTAAATTTAAAAATATTTTTAAATACTTTAAAAGTTTTATTAAAATTTTTGAAAACTTATTATTTTTTATACAATTTTATAGATATTTTTATTAATTTAACTGAAATTTAGATTGGATTTCTAATTTGAATTAAAACCATTATGATATTTGTATGTATGTATGTATGTATGTATGTATGTATGTATATATATTATATGATGGCAAGAAAAGAAATAATCCCTTTTTGTGTCTAGTCCATGTCAGAGGGGAATCCAAAAATAAAGTTTCAAATATTATTTTGATTTTATTCTTTTTTATTTTTGTATTTTTAAATATTTAATTTCGTTGATATAATTAAAAAAATGTAACAAAAAAAACATAATAATTAAGCATGTTTTTGTATTTCGAGATGTGTGAGATTTCATATGGTTGAAGAGGGGAACGAAACATTTAAGTGTGTGAAATATCTTTTTAGTAAACTGTTTTAAAATTGTGAAGTTGACGTCGATACGTAACGAGTAAAAACAGACAAATGATATTAGAGGCAGACATTGAATAGTGTGCTAATGAGAACGTTGGGGCTCCAAGGTGGTGGCGTACCATCAAAGACGTTGGGGGCTCTCCCCCCCTCTCGAAGTGGATTGAAGCTAACGACGATACGTAACAAACCAAAGTAAAAAGTATCGATTAGTGGTGATCTTACAAGTTTCTCGTAGAAACAAAAATTTATTCGATAACTATTTATTACTTTATAAGACGTTTTAATAGTTGATTCACTGCTAATCTAGAATGGCTTTTGTAATCAATTCAGTAAAGCGGTTTTGAAAACTTGACAAAACAGAGAGGCTCGTTCATTCCCATATAAAGAGAGTTAATCATTGACCGAGTTATAATTATGAATAACTCGGGAATAATTTACTTTCGACATTTTATCTAGCTGAAATGGACGTTGTTCTTATCCAATCGAACCCATTTTCTTTTAAAATAAAAATCCCCATAATATATATATATATATATATATATATATATATATATATATATATGAGAAATTAAAATGCATGATTATATATTGTGGAATATGTGCAAAATTTTACTTTAATTTGTAAAGAAAAAGAAAAGGTGTGATTCTCATTCTCTAGTGTTCTCTTTAATAATGAACATAAGGCAATATTTCACCAAAGAATATAATCCATTTGAAAAGAAAAAAAAAACATTTATTTATTAATTGGCACATTGGCTCGGTGTAACAGCTCAAACTCACAGCTTAAGATATTGTCTTTTTTGGCCCGTTATGTATCGGGTCTGATTTTAAAACACGTCTAGTAGGGAAAGGTTTTCACACCTTACAAGGAATGTTTTGTTCCCCCTCCAACTGATGTGAGACCTCACGATCCACCTTTTTAGGGTCTAGCGTCTTCGTTGGCCCATCGCTCGGTGTCTAGCTCTAATAACATTTGTAACAACACAAACCTACTGCTAACAAATATTGTCCACTTTGACTCGTTACGTATTGTAGTCAGTCTCACGATTTTAAAACGCATCTACTAGGGAAAGGTTTTCATACCCTTTTAAGGAATGTTTTGTTCCTCCTCCAATGTGAGACCTCACAATCCACCTTTTTAGGGTCTAGCGTCCCCGTTGGCACATAGCTCGATATCTAGCTCTAATAACATTTGTAAGAGCACAAGCCTACTGCTAACAAATATTGTCCACTTTCACTGGTTTCGTATTGTAGTCAGTCCACTTTGACTCGTTACGTATTGTAGTCAGTCTCACGATTTTAAAACGCATCTACTAGGGAAAGGCTTCTATACCCTTCTAAGGAATGTTTTGTTCCTCCTCCAATTGATGTGAGACCTCACAATCCACCTCTTTAGGGTCTAGCATCCTCGTTGACACATCGCTCGATATCTAGCTCTAATAACATTTGTAAGAGCACAAGCCTACTGCTAACAAATATTGTCCACTTTGGCTCGTTACGTATTGTTGTCAATTTCACGATTTTAAGACGCATCTACTAGAAAAATGTTTCGTTTCCCTCTCCAACCATATTGGAATTGTAAATTTTTTCCTCATAATGTTTCGAGTTTATCTTCCAATTCGTTGAATTAATGTTTGGTCTGAATAACTACTACTTTTTTGGGTTTCAGACGTTAAACTATAATCTTTGTCTACTTGATCGTTGAACAGGCTTCTAAATTTTCAATTTTGTGTCTAATAAATCACGAATTTATTCAAAAGTGTAAAAGTTAATCGATTAATCTCAGTCATAAAACTGTAAAATAAGTCTAAGTTTTCAAGAAACATACTATATAGTTCTGAAATGGATTTCTTTACGAGCTCACAAGCTCAATAAGATTTGTTTGTGATATCTCTTTTTTAAAGTTTTTTTTTTTTTTTTTTTTAAGTATATTCCCACGAATGGTCTATTCTCAGTTCAAATTTATATTTAAAATATTATAACGGGTTTGAGTATCATATGACATCATTAGAGTATTAGTCAGCGGTGCTCATCGAAGTTTTCATCAAAGTTAGTCGGTCAATGATGTGCATAGGACAAGGCTTCAAAGGTTGTCGCTAGAGATACTTATCAGAGTTGGTCATGCAACCAATGGTGGTTGCTGAAGTTGTCGTTGGAGTAGTTTCTGGACTCGAGTCATTGGTGGTGCTATGGTGATCGCTAGCGAGCAAGTTAGTGTGAGACTATGACTCAATAACTTGATCAGGATTACCTAACCCAAACCATTAAAAGATTGGGTTGATTTTTTTCTTTTTTTTTTTCTAAAATTTGGGTTGGTAGGCGGGTTGACATTTTTTTTTATCCGATCAACCCAACCAACCCAAAAATATGGTTACAACCCACCGTACTCTACTTTTAAGATTATTATCATGATTAAGAATATTTTATGTTTGTAACCGATAGTAGTGATACATTGTGACTTGTGAATGATTAATTAATAATATTTGACGTCGATTATTATGATTTTTTATAAATAATAATAATAATAAATAAATAAAACAATTCACAACCCAACCTAACCCGCAAACCAAATCGACCCAAATTTACAGGGCAACAACCCGACACAAGAAATATATATATATATATATGTGTGTGTGTGTGTGTGTGTGATGTCCACATTGGTTGGGAGGAGAACAAACCATCATTTATAAGGGATGTAGAAACATTCCTCCTCTAGTAGACGCGTTTTAAAGCTTTGAGGGGAAGCCCGAAAGGGAAAGCTCAAAGAGGACAGTAGATACGAGGCGGTGTGCCAGTAAAGACACTAGACCTCAAAGGGACGTGGATTTGGAGATGTGGTCCCACATCAATTGGAGGGCCAGTAAGGGCGTTGGATCCCAAAGGGGTGTGGATTTAGAGATGTGGTCCCACATCAATTAGAGGAAGGAAATAGTGACAACGTGGATTGTGATATCCCACATTGGTTGGGGAGGAGAACAAACCACCCGATCACATCAATTGGAGGGCAAGTAAGGACGCTGGACCCCAAAGGGGCGTGGATTTGGAGATGTGGTCCCACATCAATTGGAGGAAGGAAATAGTGCCAGCGTGGATTGTGATATCCCACATTGGTTGGGGAGGAGAACAAAGCACCCGATCACATCAATTGGAGGGCAAGTAAGGACGTTGGACCCCAAAGGGGCGTGGATTTGGAGATGTGGTCCCACATCAATTGAAGGAAGGAAATAGTGCCAACGTGGATTGTGATGTCCCACATTGGTTGGGGAGGAGAACAAACCACCCGATCACATCAATTGGAGGGCCAGTAAGGACGCTGGACCCCAAAGGGGCGTGGATTTGGAGATGTGGTCCCACATCAATTGGAGGAAGGAAATAGTGCCAGCGTGGATTGTGATGTCCCACATTGGTTGGGGAGGAGAACAAACCACCCAAAAGGAAAACTCAAAGAGGACAATATCTGCTAGCATTGGATCGGGACCGTTATAATATATATATATATATTTGGGTGCTTTTCAAGTGAAAGAATAAAAAATAATAATAATAATAATAAAATTATCCAATCAATTATTCTTCATTCCATAAAGCGTACGTAAATTTGTATATAAATATCCCCACCATTTTGCTTATCAAACATTCAAAGCGGAGAGGTTTCATGAAAGGGAAGCTGATGCCTTTCTACAAGCAATACAAAGGGACCAAAACAAAGCCAACTGGTTTGGTTGGCTATGTCTTCCACCAGGACTATGCTATTTCTCCCCACAACGTTGCTTTGTTGGTGCGCGAGAACCCGGGCCCCGACACGGCGGTGACTCGGGACTCGTTGACTCAATTCGATAACCTATATGGAATCGTCGCCGATGAAGGTATCGATGTAAAGGTTGCAAACTATATTTCATCCACTCTAGCACGGTTCAAAAGTTTGAATGAGTTAACTCCGATAGAAATACTGTCTCCTCCGTTGGCTCATCGTGAAATTTAATGACTTGTTGAGTACTTGTCTTTGTATGTTTGTATTATTATTCTAAGTTAATAATTTAGTTGACTTGAGCATATCTCACGAATGGCAAATTGTTCGTAATCATAACGTTGGGAACGTTTTTATAACATCATATTTGCAACGACAGCTCCCTCCTGCATTGTGTCACGTCATACTTGTCCAAGGCGTGTTCCCAATCATGCTTATTCAAGATGTGTTGTCCATAGCCGCATGTCCGTTCCAAAACTTTTTTATATGCTTTCATCTTAGATAGGTCTTTACTATTTCATGTTGTGTCAATATGGAGATATATGACCATTCACCGAAATCGTGTCTACACCTATTATAGCTTTGCCCACACAAGTACAAATCCTGTTGCTAACATTTTTGTTCTTTTTCGGGGGAGAATGATTTTTTTAACTCCATTACTCCAATTTCCCGGGAACGGAAAAAAACTACCTCATAAATTGTGATTTCTATGTACCCAAAAGTTAAAGGTTTACGACCACCTTGGCAATCATATTGAATAATTTTCTCGTTAGAAATTTTGTTTACTGCCCTTTATCCTGACAAGCTTAGATCGATCGATCAACAACGTAAACTAAAAACACGACCGAGGAAGCCATGAGATTTTCAGTATATTCGATCAGAGGTGAAGTCGAGCATTTGAATGCATATCATATTCTTGTATAGTGAAGATATTTCATTTCACATATCATTATGTTAAAAAAATTAACTTACGGACTAAACAGAGACACCCTTCGTTTGAAGGATCTCTTGAATCTCTTCCAACGACATAATCGACGCAGAACTGTCGAATTCTGCACTCTCCAGCTGCTCGTGTAACTGCAAACACAAACGAAAAACGAGAAACAAAAACACGAACCCAACTTAATTAGATTGCAATTCGTTCATCATGTTGAAAAATATTTAGCTCTTGCTATGTGAGTTGAAGGCGAAAAGTATAAACCTTGTCGAGAATAGCGGACTGGTCGTCCGAGTGTAACGTGCGCATGTGTTTCAACATCTCGAGTTGCTGTATGAAATGTTCATTCAGTTTCCAAGAACACAATTGCTATTCAAAAGAATTGTGGAGAAAAGTTTGGTAGTTCACCATTTTGTGTAGTTGGTGTTCATTGTTCATCTTTTCAGCAAACTCATATGGTTCAAGCTCTGCTTCATCACATGCCATCTCTTCCCTGTCATAAGTTCATTTAATTCAAAAAGAATATTTAAAAACCGAGTTCAATATGAATTAGAGACGGCTTACGCTGCAACGAACTTGTAGAAACGAACCATCAGCTCGAGATCGTTCTCGTAAAACGAAGTCACTTTCCCTAAGCAGGATATGCCGAATCGTGAATCTGTAGAACATAGAAATCGAAGAAAGCCTAAATGTGTTGGGTTAATAGTTTATAAGCAAATAGTACAACACTACCGATAGAAAGGAAAGTTCGTTAACCATGTCCTTATCTGCTCATCCCGAGCTCAGATCAATTAGATAAAGCATATACTCTCGAATAAGAGATTAAAAGTTGAAATTTTTCACTCCATATACTGAACTTAGAAAAATCTAACAATGTTAGTTCAAGTCCACCGCTAACAGATATTGTTTGCTTTTACCCGTTACATATCACCGTCAGCCTCACGATTTTAAAATGCGTCTTTTAGGGAGAGGTCTCCACACCCTTATAAGGAATGCTCTCTCTCCCTTCTCCAACCGATGTGGAAGCTCACAATCCACCCTCTTTGGAGGCCAGATTCCTCACTGGCACACCACACAGTGTCTGACTCTAATACCATTTGTAACAACCCAAGCCCACCGCTAACAGATATTGTCCACTTTGGCCCGTTACATATCGCTGTCAGCCTCACGGTTTTAAAACGCAACTTTTAAGGAGAGATTTCTACACCCTTATAAGGAATGATGTGCTCCCCTCTCTAACCGATGTGGGATCTCACAATCCACCTCCTTTGGGGACCCAGCATCCTTGATAGCACACAGCCCAATGTCTGACTCTAATACCATTTATAATAGTCCAAGCCCACCACTAACAAATACTGTCCGCTTTAGCCCATTACGTGTCACTGTCAACCTCACGATTTTAAAACACATCTTGTAGGGAGAGGTTTCCACACCCTTATAAGGAATGCTTCGTTCCCCTCTCCAACCGATGTGGGGATCTCATAATCCACCCCCTTAGGGGCTCAGTCCACACCCTTATAAAGAATGTTTCGTTCCACTCTCCAACCGATGTGAGATCTCACAAATAAGACGCTTCACAGACTAAATCAAACAGTTGACACATTCAAATGGGAAGATTTAAGGCAAACAGACAATGTTCAATGAAAACGACAAAGAAACAAACAGTAATGGCCTGGAAAACACTGACCAATTCCCATTTCAGAAAATATCTCTTCCTGAATAGCGGTTGTCACTGCTACAGCTTCCTGCAGAAGGCAACAAAAAGCTTCTCATCATCTACAGTTACACCATCACAACTTCATACATTATTAACAAATTCATATGGTCTATGAAACTCAGAATTAAAGAATGAACCTAAAAGTACATAACATAAGGACAAAAAGAAAAGGTATAATAGCCCAAGTCCATCGGTAGGATATTGTCTTTTTTGGACTTTTTCTTCTGGGTTTCCCCTTAAGGTTCTAAAACGCGTCTACTAAGGAGAGGTTTAAGGAGAGGTTTCGACACCCTTATAAGGAATGCTTCGTTTTCCTCTCCAACCAACGTGGGATCTTATAATCCACCCCCTTTAGGGTCTAGCGTCATCACTGGCACACTGCCCGGCGTTTGGCTCTAATACCATTTGTAACAGTTCAAGCCCACCGTTGTCCTCTTGGGGCTTTCCCTTCTAGGTTTTTCCTCAAGGTTTTAAAACGTGTCTACTAGAGAGAGGCTTCCACACCCTTATAAGGAATGTTTCGTTCTCTTCTCCAACTAATGTGGGATCTCACAATCCACCCCCATTGGGGCCCAACGTCCTTGCTGACACACCGTCTAGTGTCTAGCTCTGATACCATTTGTAACACCCCAAGTCCACCACTAGCAGATATTGTCCTCTTTGGACTTCTCCTCAAGGTTCTAAAACGCGTCTACTAGGAAGAGGTTTCAATACCCTTATAAGGAATGCTTCATTCTCCTCTCCAACTAATGCGAGATCTCACAATCCACCCCCTTGAAGCCTAGCGTTCTCGCTGGCACACTGCCCAGTGTCTGGCTCTGTTACCATTTGTAACAGTCCAAGCCCACCACTAGCAGATATTGTGGTCTTTGGGCATTCCCTTCTGAGCTTCCCCTCAATGTTTTAAAAAACGTCTATTAGGGAGAGGTTTCTACACCCTTATAAAGAATGTTTCGTTCTCCTCTCCAACTAATGCAGGATCTCACGATCCACCCCCTAGGAGCTCAGCGTCCTTACTAGCACACCGCTCAGTGTCTGGCTCTAATACCATTTGTAATAGTCCAAGCCCACTACTATCAGATATTGTCCTCTTTGGGCTTTTCCCAAGATTCTAAAACGCATATACTAGGAAGAAGTAATGTTTTGTTCTCCTCTCGGATCACAAAAAGGGTTAAGAACACAACAAGAACAGTGATTGATGGAGGAGGAAGATGTTAAAAAACGCATTCCTCCAAACCCAATTCCACTACAAAGTCATTCCTATCAACCAGATAGAGTTAGATAGTTGTCTAGTGAGATTGAACCCTCACGGATATTAAAGAACAGCTAATAACCAAACAGAACAAACCCATTTGCCCTAAACAAATGGAGGATTTGGCAGAGTGTTTATGCAACTTAATGACTGAAGTTCATCCACATAACTAGTTCCAAGTGAAAAATAATCAAACCCCATTTCAAAACAAGCAACAGCAAATCATCTAAACCAAAAAAACCACTAAACTAGCAACAAATTTTGAAGAACATTCACCTGATTATCATCCCTAACAGCATCAGCAATCCGTTTCTTCACATCTGCAAGATCAGATGCAGAAAGAAAACGTTAATTTAGGGGAAAGATTAGGGGAAAACAGAGCAACGAGGAGAGTAAATGTTAGATTATAACCAGAGAGGGAAACGATGACAGAAAAGCGATTGAAAAGATGAAACAATTGGTCTCTACGGAGCATAGAAGGAATAGAAGGCGTCTGGTTCATCGCCATAGCCGGAAGGAGAGGCAGAAATTGAAAAACGATGGCCCCCTAACGCGCCAAGACGAGGCGTTTGATTACATTTTTGACCCTTTAGTGAATTCTAAAGGGCCCTTTTCACGATTCCCAATTGGGCCCTCTGCAACACCTTGCCATTGATTTGAAGAACCCATTTGGCGATTGGAAGAAACATGGAATGGTTGTGGCTAACTGAGGTCCTGTCTTTTAGCCACCATTAAAGCTCATTGCTATGCTGAAAATGAAATTGGTATTATTTGGGCAATGTTTTAATGTCCCTTCAAATGTCACTTTTTGTTCTTTTTATAAAGGTTTGAGTTTCATCTTTCACCTTTCATTTATTTACATTATAGTCTTACAAGTTTGAAAAACTCGAATATTTTTTAATAATTTAATCGATTAATAGTAGATTATGTTTATTTGTTACCCTGAATCAAGGAGAATTTATGATTTTCTAGTTTGCAAACCGATACTAATATACGTCATAATTTATAAGTTACATACTTTTGGATAGGGGTGTACATGACTTAAGTTGGATTGAGTTACAAAAATCTTTTGGATAACTTAAAATTTCGAGTTCATTGGATGAGTGATCTGAACAACAAAGTTCACACCCGAACCCAACTAAAAATTAGGGAGTTGAGTTGGGTTGGGTTTTTGGGTTGTTCCTTTTTTTTTTCTTTTTTTTTAATCTTATTTATCCCCAATACATATTACGTTAATAACTAAAATATCATAAAGTTCAAACATCAAACATTTACAAGTTACAACGCATCACTAACATTAGTTATAGTCATTAGATATGTTTCATCTTTTTAAAAGTAGGGTTGCGCTAGGTTGCTTTGTAACCTTATTTTCGGGTTAGCCAGGTTGACCCGACCAAGAAAACATAATCTAATTTTCCGTTTCCAAAAATACTACCCAACTCAATCCAAAATAAAAATCTAACCAAACTCAAATCATTGATAGTCCATATGGGATCAATTATTGGGTCATATAAACACCTTTACATTTGTAAGAACTGAATCGTAATAAATCATAGCAAGGATTATGTATGGTTATATATATGTGTGTGTGTGTGTGTGTGTGTTTAAACAAGACACCGTGAACCATAAATATTTTATCAAATATGACGGAAAGACTATGATTATGAATGCACATCCCTTGAAAAGTTAGAGTCGTGAAATCCACAATATGGCCTAGAGAATATGTTAACGAGCTCGCTAAATGGATCCATGTGCATGTATATGACCGTGCGTAGAGAAGTTTTATACATCCAATTATACCCAAGAATGAAAGTAAAGCTCAAGGTCTCATAAATTTAGTGTATATGTTTGCATTTTCAACCCCCAAAAGTTAGGTCACTTTCTAGTTGAATGACGACATCTATTGTGGAAGCCATGGAACAACGTTCTTTTGAATAGTTTTCCGTGTTAAATAATGTTTCGGGTACTGAAGTATACATGTCAAGTCATTTTTATTTGGTATGGGATTTCCTTGATAGGCCTAGTTTGAACTTAGACTCCATTGATGGAGTTACCATCCATATTTCCGTATGCTAAAAGTATCATTATAGATGCTATCAGAGCATAACTTCTCTTATTATGACGTAGTTCGGAGACAAACTGAAGCGAAAGCTGGTGATCATGTGACACCTAAGTAGAGTACATAAATAAACTAAAACCACATCTAAATGAAAATAGTCATGAGGATATTAAGTTACCGATAAGAAAAACTTAAAAGAATTTCTTTCCGAGCCTCATTGTTCTCTAATAAACAATTTTTTTATGATCCACCGACATCATTGTTCAACGTCATTTATTTTCGACTCTCTATTTGACCAAGTCCCCAAATTAGAAGGCATATTGAATAAGTTGTAAAGGTAATTCTCGCTCTTGCAAATCAAAGAACAAACGCTCATAAACAGAAGTTCATAACTGACATAGAATTATGATCGAATCGCATCGATTAATAGATTTATATCAATAGATTAAATATTTTGTGGTCTGATCTTATACACGGGATACACAAAACGCATGAACTAAATGGCAACCCCCCTCAATGTGCTGCAAAATAAAATTAATGACCAATTCCTTTCTACCCTACCAATCATCACCAAATATTTGACGAACAATGAGCAGCAACATTCCCAACAAAACCCCTCTAACCAGGATTCAATCCCAGCTTATTTATCAGTCATACCCAGAAAAACCAGAAACAAAAACGACTCAAGTTTCAATGAAATCGATAATAATAAGAATTAACAAGAAGAAAACGAGAACAAGAAAAGAACCGATGATCGATATGTAGTTCTCATCTCTATGAATATCATCTCTAAATCTCGAACTTCCAAACGTCTAGCACGACGACTTATCGAGGTGGTGGTGTGGGCGGGATGTGAGATTTCGCAAACCCCGCCCATGCAACTATACCAACAACAAGTATTACCCATCCAAATATGTCATACTTCAGATCACTGCTCTTCGTTTCCTTTGATGTCTAGAAAGAAGTAAAGCATGAAGTTAAGAGCTTGTAAACTGTTTATGATTTGTTCTTTTTGGGAAGAAACCGAGTTATTAACGAGCAAAGTGAAAGAATGTGCAAGGGAATATGAAAAAAAGCTAGTCCAAGTCCTCCGCTAGCAGATATTGCCCTCTTTGGGCTTTCCCTTCCCGACTTCCTCTCAAGGTTTTAAAATGCGACCGCTAAGGAGAGGTTTCTACACCCTTATAAAAAATGATTCGTTCCCCACTCCAACCGATATGGGATCTCAAAATGAGTATATAGTAAGATAAAGGTACCTTTTTTCTAACAAGTTAACGGAATATATAAAGCATGTGTTCGTAGAACATAGCGGTTCAGCTGATATATTATCGTCCCTAAGCAATAAGCAATACCTTAGTACTAGACGAAGCAGAGGGTTCAGCTGTTCCAGTCGTCTGTTGAACAAACCCATGCTTATGAATTTCTGCATACAATTCTGGGGCCTAAAACACACAATCCACCAAATAAACGGGTCATGAATATAACAAAAGGGAGAAACAAAACACTAAGGAAACAGTCAAGTTCTAGTTTACAACACGAAAGCATTCAAATACATTTGTTCCACCAATCTTGGTTCTTTCTTCATTTCAAGAGAGACTTATCCCTAATGAAAAATACTTCATTACTGCTACGGTGGCAGCTGCCACCTCTAAGTTCTTGACACCCGCTTACTTTTTATTTCAAAAAAAAAAAGACAGGATGAGAAGAAAGTCTCTTCTCTCTTGTAACAGCCTAAGTCCACCGTTAGCAGATATTGTCCTCTTTGAGCTTCTCCTCCCCATCCAGTGTGGGATCTCATAATCCACCCCCCCTTCGGGGCTCAACCTCCGCACTGACACATCATCCGGTGTCTGGCTCCCATACTATTTGTAATAGCCCAAGCTCACCGCTAGCAGATATTGTCCTCTTTGGGCTTTCCCTTTCGAGCTTCCCCTCAAAGTTTTTAAAATGCATCTACTAGGGAGAGGTTTCCACACCCTTATAAAGAATGTTTCGTTCTCCTCTCCAACCGTTGTGGGATCTCATAATCAACCCCCCCTTTGGGGCCAACGTCCTTGCTGGCACACTGCCTCATGTCCACCCCCCTTCGAGCCTCAGCCTCCTCGCTAGCATATCGCCTGATGTCTAGTTTTTATACCATTTGTAGTAGCCCAAGCCCACCGCTAACAGATATTGTCCTCTTTGGGCTTTCCTTTTCGGGCTTCCTCTCAAGGTTTTTAAAACACATATGCTAGGGAGAGATTTCCATACCCTTATAAAGAATGTTTCGTTCTCCTCCCCAACCAATGTAGGATCTCACACAAATTCTCTCAATTCAAACCCATTGAAAGGAGCTTAGTATTCATGAAAATGGAAAGATATTAAAATTGCACCAAAGAATGTTAAAGTACCTTTGCAGTCACCTCCAAAGATTTTAGATAAAGTTCATTTCCAGGATCCTGAATGCAACAACAAAAAACCATGTCAAACTAGGAAAGCCATCAAGAAATGCATATTTATAAGCTCGCTCCATGGTTTTCTAGCTTCAGTACCTCGTCCACAGCTTGCTTGAAGTATACCGACGCCTTATCAAAATAACTCTTTGCCTCATCCTGGTTCGGATTCAAAAAGGCATGGGAAGTATAAGCATTTCCTAAGCACCAAAGAGCATCATGCTTCTTGGGGTTAATCAATAGTGCCTCCTCCAGCTTTGCTATTGAATCTGTCTCAACCCCATTTCAAATTAACCCACAATATACTCAATGTCCATCACCAAAATCATTAGATTAGAAGAAAAAGGCAAGGAAAATCTGAGAGCAGCAACAAATTAAAGTCGAGCAAAAATGTTCTCAATTCCCATGCGTCATCATCCAACTGGGAAGAACAAAAAGATACCTAGAATCATCTTCTTTGATTCTATAACGCTTTGAAACTGAGATAGCTCTAACAAAGCTCCTGCCCATCTTGTCAAATTCTACATGAAATTCCATACATTTGATAATCAAATACAGCTCAAGAGTCATAAACACAACACCCATTAAAGAAAAAACGTGCATTATCTAATAAACTACAGGATTAGTATCAGTTATGCCTGTTTCAAACATTTAAACAGATTCCTAAGCTGACAGCCAAATGGTAACTCGGATATGAACAGGGAGCTACTACTTCTCTTTATTTTCACTCCCTCTAGCAATCAAAAGGCAAGAATTGGAGCCTTATTTCGTGATCAACTCACAGAAATTGAGGCCATGGCTTAAAATCATCAAGTAATTGCAGCACTGTGCTCCTATGGATGAATGACGACAGCTAAAAAGCTAGTTAACACCCAAATTTCAAGCACAATTGAAACCAACCCTCGATTCATAACATTTTATAGAATTAAACATAATCCTCCATAAACCCAAGAAAAACAAAAAAAAAAAACAGCCACAAAATCAACATAAACAGCGCAATGAGCAAATTAAGAGACGAAAAAAGAACAAGAAAAGAAAATTCACATCGGCATCGAGGGGATTCTTGGCGTATGTAGCTTCGGCATTCTTCCGAGCGTGCTCGAAGAAAAGTAACCGATCGAAATCGCTCGGCTGCAAATCCATTAGAAGAAAATAAAAGGATTGGAGGCTTTGAAAATCCTTGTTTGAGAAACTATGAAATTGGAGAGGAAGAAGAGAGGTGCTTCGGCAATGGAGGACACGTCCAGACCGGAGGAACCAGCTTGATTCTCGATTCTCCATTCCGTACCGAGTTTGAACGATGGGCCGGAAAAGAATTGGGCCCATTTAGGTTCTTTTAAGCCCATCTTCACACATCCTCAAAAAAAAAATATATATATATAAATAATAATAATAATAACAATTCAACCTTTCTCTATATCTACGTGTAATTAATTTTGTAAAAAATTGCTAGGTTGTTTTTTAAAATTATTATTATAATATGATTTTCTTTCTTTTTTTTTTTTCTTTTTCTTTCTTTTTTTTTTTTTTGCGGGAACGAGAATTGAAGTAGGAGGTGGGGATGGAGACGTGATAAATTTCTCATCCCTACTCTGCTCTGTGTATTTCTTACAGTGCTCCACAATTTTAAAGTATGTTCGAGTCTCGAGTCACGTTTGCGATAAATGTTTTAGAAAACATGATTGAAAACAATTTGAAGGAATCACACATGGGTTACTCAAGAAAAAGTTCACACTCATTATGAGATCCCACATTAGTAGGAGAGGAGAACGGAACGTTCCTTATAAGGATGTGGCAAACGGTGATACAAATAGGCTAAAACGGGACAATATATCAATATATGCTAGTGGTGGGATTGGGCTATTACACGTTTGTTGATTGTTCGTGAATTGCACATATTTGAAACGAACGTCTTTCATTTTGAAAATGGTGGTCGTCGACTGAGAGCAAACAAAGAAGAAGGAAAAAAGTGACGACGACTACAATGACGATGGCTAGCGGTGACCGACGACAGTCGACTTTAGGGTTTCAGTTAGAGACAAGACGGAGATTAATTTTTTTTTTTTAATATTTAAAGATATTCACATTTATTATTATTATTATTATTATTATATAAATTAATTAGAACCTTCCAAATCCAAACAAACAAATATTAATTATGAATAAATTAATTTATAAAAAGCTTCATTAATATATATAAATTATAAGCAATTCAACCAAACACAGCATTCACCAACTTTTATTGTTTTTATATATAAAAATGGTATAAAAAAAATAAAGCCACCCATGTGCTTATTTTTAAATAATAATTACAATAATAAATATAATTTAAAATTGTTGCTAAATTAATAGACATTATAGATAAGATTGAAAAAAAAATAAGTGAGAAATATGAATGATTGCATATAGGGGCCTATAATTTAATTAATTACACTTTTGCCCACGTGCTACCGTTTTTTTCGTGATTCAAATCTCTAATATTTTTAATGCTCGAGTTTTCTTAGAAAAAAAATTCTAAAAGTTCATGTAACATAGAATTGCTCGAAGCGAAGCATGTTTAACTCATCCTCAGTTCGAATTGTAGGTTGCATGAAGCTGGAATCGCTAGTAATCGTTGGTCAGCCATACGACAGTCAATTTGTTCCCGGGCCTTGTATACACCTCCCGTCACACTATGGGAGCTCGCCATGCCTAAATTCATTACCTTAATCGCAAGGAGGGGGATGTTGAAGGCAGGGCTAGTGACTAAAGTGAAGTCGTAACAAGGTAGCCATACTCGTACTGGAAGGTGCGACTGGATCACCTCCTTTTGAGAGAGAGCTAATGCTTGTTGGGTATTTTGGTTTGACACTGATTCACACCAAAAAAGAAGCGAGCTACGTCTGAGTTAAACTTGGAGATGACTATGATTTAGCTACCGAAAAAGTATTTTAAAGTTTTTTTCAACAATCATATCGTCATGATCACTCTCGTTCTTGGGTTGTTATAAATAGTATCAAAGTCAGACATCGAACGGTATGACACCGAGGATGCTGGCCCCCAAAAATGGTGAATTGTGAGAGATCTTATATTGGTTGGAGATGTGTAGAAATCTCTCTCCTAATAGATACGTCTTAAAATTGTGAAACTGACGACGATACGTAACAAGTCAAAACGAACAATATCTATTAGCGATGGTTTGGGCAGTTACAAAAGTTTCAGTTCATTTGTGTATTCCTCATTAATGCACACACGTGTCGTTATAATTTGATATCGACAAACAATGGATATGGACTTCATACCTACACAAAGGGATTTGCCAGATATATATATTTTTTATTTTCATTAAAATAAAATGAATTTACATTGTTGCCCCTACATTATTGCTTTACAAATTACGGGAAAATTTATATATATTTTGAATAATGAGATTTGAAATATTTGATAAATGACCTTTATTTATTTATTTATTTATGATTTAATTTTTTATTAATTTATTTTGCAAGATATGAAAATGTCTTATAATATTATTTTTATCCATTTTTAGATAACATTTTTGTGCTTAATAATTTAATAATTTATTGGGTTTATTAATTTTGTGTAATTTTGTAATACAAGTTAATTTATATTATTTTAGAATTATTATAAAAGTTTCGATATTAAATATTAATTTTTATTTTAACATTATGTTAGGGTATATTTAATTAATTAATTAAATATGTTTTTTCAATTATTTTTATTTTGAAATTTTATTTAGTTAAATATAATTTCATTCGTGCTAAATATGTATATAAAAATAATAAAAAAAAAATTAAATGTAGTGGCAATTTAGTAATTGTAAAAACTCTACAAGGGCAATTTCGTCATATGCTTCTTTAAATACCCATAGATTCTTCCTCATAATTCCTCTTTCCCTGTCGCTCGGCTTCTCAGCCAAGCAGATAAAGAACCTTCTTTTTCTCCTTCTCGCGATTCGCGATCCCTAAATCTAGGGCTTCTCACTTCAGTAAGTCTTCAAAATCCATAATTCTCTCGCCTCTCTTTCAGTTTCACCTTAATTTTCCGAGTTCTTTCCTTATCTGTTTATATTTGGTGATTTACTTCACTCGATTAACTTCATTTTTGTTCATTGCTTATTCATTCATCTCTTAATTGTCTCCCTGGATCTCTTTTTTACTTGTTTTGTCTTTTGATTTATGGGTTTATTTTTGGAAATTTTGTTGTGATTGTAGCGAATTGTTAAGACCTAAATTTGGAGTTGTGTACTACAAGGGAAGTTTGAATTGAGAAAGGGAGTGTTCTTAAGTCTACTTCGATTCGTGTTTGACTTTGTTTTGAGTTTGAATTGTGAATTGGAGATGGTGTTTTGACTTTGGTTTACTGTGACGATTTGTTTGATTTCCGTTGCCGAAATTGGGATTATTGGATCTGGGTACCTTGAAATGTGTTTCTAGAACTGCTTTAACGTGCATGCTTGCACCTGTTTTCTTAAGTTGTCAGGAAATGAACTTTTGAGGGGTTTTCCACTGTTATGCTTGGTTGTTAAGTGTGATTGGAGTTTGACATGGTTGACAGAGTTTCGTTTGGGGCTGATTTTTCTTCATAAAGATTGATTTTGAGAAAGGGTTCAATTGTTTTTTTATAAAGTATAAAGATCTTGCTCTGTAGTAAGAGAGTAACACGATTCCATAACTTACAACAGCATTTGTTAACCAATCTTCCACTAGTTACAATACTAACTAAGCTCATGTGTTGTTTCAATGGTTTCTCCAAAAGTAGTTCTACTTCTCGATCATGTGTTGGGCTAAGTAGTGCTATGTGAGATCCCACATCGGTTGGAGAGGGGAATGAACGTGCTTTATAAGTGTGTGGAAACCTCTCCTTAGCAGACGCGTTTTAAAAACCTTGTGGGAAAGTCTGAAAGGGAAAGCTCAAAAGAGGACAATATTTTCTAGCGGTGGGCTTCGGCCATTACAAATGATATTAGAGCTTGACACCAGGCGATGTGCTAGCGAGGAGACTAAATCCCGAATAGGGGTGGACAGTAGGCGGTGTGCTAGCAAGAACGCTGGGCCCTGAAGGGGGGTAGATTGAGGGGTCCCACATCGATTGGAGAAGGGAACGAGTGCCAACAAGGACATTGGGCCCCGAAGGGGAGGGTAGATTGTGAGATCCCACATTGGTTGGAGAGGGGAACAAAACATTCTTTATAAGTATGTGGAAACCTCTCCCTAGCAAATGCGTTTTAAAATCCTTGAGGGGAAGTTCAGAAGGAAAACCCAAAGAGGACAATATCTACCAGCGGTGGGCTTGGGTTGTTACATGCTATGGCTAGGGTGTGATAGACGTTGTTTCAGTATAAGTCATCATTTATTATCCTAATAGTTATAGTTTCTTCTCTCTCTCTTTCTTTGTGGGTAATGAGAGTGAACTTATTTTTCTTTTCCTCTTTGCTATTGCTTAAAGGGATCTTCGTTCATCCTTATTACAATCAAGTGCTGCAAAATGGATGGTTCATATAGCTTTTGGCAATTGGGAGATGAGCTGCGAGGTCAGATGAAAGTCTCTGAGGATCATAAATGGTTATGGGCTGCATCTAAACTGGCTGAGCAGACAAGATTGAAGGGAGAGCGTCTGAATAACCTTGATTTTTCAAAGAGCTCTCTCGATGCAAGGCCAAGAGAAAAGTTTGGTTTTCAGGAAGATAACAAATTCGAAAGCTTCAATTTTAACATGTTGAGCTTGGATTCGAAAACGAACGATACGGTTAACAAAAATCCATTGAGGAATGAGATTTACAATATGAGTGCAGTTTATGGCAAAAGCAATACAAATGTTGCAGGAAGCCTACATGGTACCAAGTATAGTAGCAATGACTTCGTCAACAAAGATCTTACCAAATACAGCAGCTCCAACAATAATGTTGGTGAAAATGCTAACTCAGTGAATTCAATCGACAAAAGGTTCAAGACACTGCCAGCGACCGAGACACTGCCCAGAAATGAAGTACTCGGTGGATACATCTTTGTCTGTAACAATGATACTATGCAGGAAGATTTGAAGCGACAACTTTTTGGTAATTGTGCTAACTTTTCTGACCTTGGCATGGTCTGTACGAATCACTTTGTGCTTATTACACTAACTACATGCTTATCAAGATCAACTGCTCGAAGTTTGAACTAAATTACTTACAAGAATTCTCGGAATTATGTTCAAGCTCGTTATACATTGTGGCAGGCCAACGGAAATAGTTGGTGGCACAATCTCATATTCTTGTATGTTGTAGGTTTGCCTCCGAGATATCGGGACTCCGTGCGTGCAATAACACCAGGCTTGCCTCTGTTTCTCTATAACTACACTACCCATCAATTACATGGCATTTTTGAGGTTTGTCATCTTTCTATTTACATAATTTCCTTTTAGTTTCATCATGACAAACATTTTCTCAAGTTTAGATTCAATAATACGTGATAACAGGTAGGAAAATATACCAGTAGTCTCGAGGGTGTTGGTAATCGGTCATGCAATATATCAATCCATGTCATAATGGCTTAGTTCTTAAGATTCTCCTTCTATTTCTTATATTTACAGTTCTTTAATGCCGATAAAGTAGTAGATGCTAGCGATATGTCATTCGTCACTGTAAACTGTCCAATTTTTAATGTTTTTCGATATTGATTCTCGTGCAATGTCTTGTTTAAAGTTCGTTTCTACCGCTTATTTTGGTTTACGATTGGCTATTGCAGGCAGCAAGTTTTGGAGGTTCCAACATTGACCCAACTGCTTGGGAAGACAAGAAATGTAAGGGCGAATCCAGGTTCCCTGCTCAGGTAAAGTCTCGTCTGCAGTATTCTATTTTCGTGTGACGTCGGAGGCTCATAGTTTGCTTATAAAACTCCCTTGTTTTTCGAATTAATAGGTTAAGATCCGCATCAGAAAGCTCTGCAGAGCATTAGAAGAAGATTCATTCAGGCCAGTCTTGCACCACTATGACGGTCCCAAATTCCGCCTCGAACTATCTATCCCAGAGGTACTGCTAATTTTCCCTCATCGTAAAACAACTGCTTCTCTCCCGTGGCTAAAATTGCTTTGTTTTATATTCAAAATCACTCAAAAACATTGTCATTTTACTTCGGTTGTACAGACATTGGATCTTCTAGACCTGTGTGAACAGGCTGGTTCTGCATCGTAAGCACCAATGGCGGGCTTACGAATCGAAATATCAGAATGGTTCCGGTCAGCAAAGGCTAAGACAGATTTTCCAACGAGCGCAAGCTTAGGATGAGTCTGATAAGGCGAGAGTAGTGAGTTCATCGAGTCGAGGCGGAAGCCAAAATAAGTAAGGGAAGAAAAGAAAAAGAAAAAACTTGTATCTTCTTCTTGTATTGTTGTTGTATTGTATCAGACAAGGTGAGCTGATAATGTACTAGTGAATGGTAGAGCTTTATATATACATATATTCATTTAACTCGTAGGGTCCCACTACTTCAGAACAACGAATAGAACAACGAATAGAGCATCACTTATGCACAAGTGATGTTCGATGGTGCTAAGACAAACCTTGTCTAAGGTTCAACGAAACTATAAAATCAGAACAAAAACGTATGTGGCTTGAGGTCTCTCAAGGCTGATCGTGAGCGTGTTAAAATAACGATGTCACATTGTTGAAAAAAATACGTTTGTGACATAGAACTCGACTACTACAAGAAGTCACTTTTACAAGAAGTCACTTTAACAGGAAGGAAAGAAAGAGATCTTTTCTCGTAAGATAAATGGATTTGGGGGCATTAGTCATTAGTTTAACGGCCGTTCATGTCATAAACGGTCAAATGAAAACGAAATGGCGCCAAATGTTCACCATTAGTACGGGTAATGGCCGTAAATAAATATCGTCACCCCCAATCAATCGAACCATTGAATCTTCCAAACAAAATCACACATTTCCAATTCCTTCTTCACGCCTCTCTCTCTCTCTCTCTCTCAGTTCCCATGGCTTCCCTTTCCTTTTCTTCTCTCTGTCTCACTGCAAATCCCTCTCCTCGAACATTCGGATCTGGAGCATCCCACAGGTTTAACCACCTCACCACCTTCGGATCGTCGGCGAGTAAGAGATTTAGGTCTTCCGTTTGCAGAGCTGCCTCCCTCGCCTTTCGCGATCTTGATGCAGATGATTTCCGCCATCCTCTTGACAAGCAGGTTCGAAATTTTTCACGTTTCCTCACTGACTTTTGTTTGCGTGTTTGCTTTTCTTTTTCGTATTTTTTTGACTGCGTCATTTGTGAGATTGATGAAACGAGTTATCAGACAGATTAATATTTTGTTGTGTATGTTACGAGAAATTATTTGCTATTTTTGTTCTCAACTAATGAAGATGGAAGCATGTTTAATTGTGGATGAGAAAGTTTTGTGTTCCATATGACTGGAATAAACTTCAAGTTCAAAAAATTTCAATTATAAAATAACTAATTATTCCTAAAACGGTTTTTACTTTAATTGGATTATGTGAAGCACATGAAATTCACCGGCTCTATAGAGAGATTAGTCTTTTTGTTATATTTTGTTGTGTATGTTACGAGAAATTATTTATGTTTGTTCTCTGCTAATGATGATGGAAGCATGTTCAATTGTGATGAGAAAACTGATACTAATAACTGCGTTGTCTAACAGCCGGTGTATTTCTTGTGCTTCTCATAATCTAATTCAAGTAAAATCTGTTTTAGGAATATTTAGTTATTTTACGATGAAAATTTTGAACTCGAAGTTTATTCCAGTCGTATGGAACATAAAATTTTTAACAGATTCAAAATTATCTACACAAGGCCTTAGTTTCCTTTATTCTCATACGTGAAAGTTTTTTGTGTTTATAATGATCGATGGCCGAGGGGTTTCTATTATTATGCTTGGATGAAAAGGAAAAAAATAACCAGAGAAATGAAAAGAAGAAAATGGAGAAATTTGAGGGATGGGGGAGCTACAAAAGAAGATAGAACTCGATTAAATTATCCTAATGACATATCTGCAATTCATTTTCAAACACTTCCTACAGATGTGGACTCGAATAATTCTTTTGATTTCTGAGGATTAACGTTTGGACTATTAATATAAAACGAGGATATTATGACATGATAGGAACTTGAGCTTATTTAAATTACCATTTTACCCAAACGTGTTAGCTGTTGAGTTAGGTCGAGTTCTTTCCAATTCATTCTTTTAGTCGGGAATTCCTCGCAGGGAGTGATGTCTACTGGACAATGACTCAACAGTTAATAAATGTACCATATTCAAGTCTCTCTATTTCTTCGTAGAGTTAAGAGCAATCATCACATGAAAGTCGAAGATTGGAGTAGCTTATGCTCATAGATTTTATTTATTTTTTAATATCCTCTTGCTCAAGTCAAGAATTATTCTCTCATGCAGAACACAATGATTTTGCGGGCAATTCCAGGGTTGAGCGAGCTTGGGAAGGTTTTATTGGGTAAGAGAACTGATGAACTTTCTGAATGATCTTCGAGCGTCCAATTGATAAAAACATGCCTGTTGGAAAACAACCGTCTAGCTTCTGCTGAGTTTCCAGTTCAAGTAAACATATTTTTATGACTGCAGCATGACTGGGTTGTTACAAGTTAGAGTTTAGCTTGTGAATGTTTTCCCGTCAATGAACTTACGAAAGAGCTTTAATAAATCTGATCTGCAACTAGGTTGTTGATGTTTTCATGATGATGATAAAGTCATTAAAGACTGTAAACATGTTTTATATATAAGGTCCTGTGAGCATAAATTATTTTTTTATATTCATGAGCGTTCATTCCAGTTTACCTGCACCTCGACAATTTTGAAGGACAGTTGCTTGACATTACTACATTTGGTTATTGAAAAAACTGGCAGGATACTAAATTCTGCATAGTTAACCACCATAGCCTTAATTTGTTTCCTCTAAGCCCTTTTCTATTTACATTTGGCCTTATTGGTCACTAAGCAAACTAATGGTGGTTTCGTGAACATAATTTATTTATTTATTTCTTTTATGCATCATATATTTCAATCAGTTACTTTCATATCTGGTTTTGCCCTCGTTTGGCTACCTAGTTCTAATATTTTTTCCGTTAATGGCTCTATTGTTTTGTCATTGCAGGAACCGTGACTGAACAAGTCATGCTTCTGGAGAACATAGGAACATCAATACTTGTTTCTGAAAATCAGGTGTTTGAACCCTAAAAATCCATTATCTGACGATTATATATTGTTCTTTACACCTTTTTAAAGATTTGACTCATTAGAAAGCGAATATTTTCCCCTATGAGTTTTTTTTTTCAATCAGAAATGCACTAAGATGAAAGACGGGTCTGAATCTTACTAATAAATTAGTATCTTCCAATCAAATTACACACAAAACTTATGCATCTTTTCTCTTA
This sequence comes from Cucurbita maxima, assembly GCF_002738345.1. NCBI lineage: Eukaryota > Viridiplantae > Streptophyta > Magnoliopsida > Cucurbitales > Cucurbitaceae > Cucurbita > Cucurbita maxima. Next base: position 3,102,815 of record NW_019272027.1, read on the forward strand.
CTAAACTTAAAGACTATCTCTTAGCAGTTAGCTCTTCCAACTCTACTTCATCACTTGGATAAATGGTGGGAGTGCATTTAAGTTTAGGCATTTGGGTATCTGGGATTTCCATTCAGATATGCAAAAAAATTGGTTCTCGCATAAATTCCTTGCAGTTAATATGGACATTGTACGATGAGCATTAGTTATTCCTTACTAGGTGAACATGATGGGATTAAGCATGACATTTATAGCTAATGTGGAGCATATGTTTCTTCCCTGTTCAGCTTTCAGATCTTTATCAATTGATAATTGAGGCCGCCAAAGTACTCAATGTTGAGGCTCCGGATCTATACGTCCGTCAAAATCCTGTGCCAAATGCTTATACATTAGCCATAAGTGGCAAAAAGCCGTTTATTGTTGTTCATACTGGCCTTGTGGAGCTTCTTACACAAAAAGAATTGCAGGTATTCAATTATCTTCTAATAGGCACATGCTAACCGGGATTATATATAGCTAAGTCTTGGGTTGCTGAATCAATTTGTAGCTTCATTTCTTTCATTGCAAAAAAGACATAAAATGCTTAGCATGGACAACATTGATCAAATACATGGCCGCATCATAACGTGGAACTCAAGTGTATTTTTTATTTATTATTTCATTATTGATGCTATTGCTATCTGTCACGTTACGTAACTTTCTATCACTTGAAATTTTCAGGCTGTTTTGGCTCATGAATTGGGTCATCTAAAATGTGACCATGGTGTGTGGCTTACATTTGCCAATATTCTTACCCTGGGAGCTTATACTGTACCGGGTAAGCATTTAAATGACGGTTTGATTAGCATAATATAATTGTTGGGGCTAATTTGTTAATTGATCCTGTTAGAGAATGGAGGAGTAACTATTGAGTACTAATGCAACATTCTAATTCTAAAAGACAAAGTTATCGAGGGTATTGTTGGAGTGCATATAAGAATTTTAACATGAAAGAATATCATTTTGCTCCGTGGTCACCACAAGCATTATGATATGATATTTAAACGGGGAAAAAAAATCAGGGAATATGTAGGCCTCAGGCTAATGCTTTTTAAGTAACATACCTAAATTTCATTTATTATATTTTATAGGGCTTGGTGGTTTTTTAGCTCGGAACTTAGAAGAACAATTATTCCGTTGGCTTCGAGCAGCAGAGCTAACTTGTGATCGTGCTGCCCTTCTTGTCGCTCAGGATTCTAAAGTATGGATTTTATTTAACTATAAACCTCAAATTTCATCCGATTCTTTCCCTTCTAATCTGTAGATGAATTTTCTTTTTGAACTTCTTTTCTCAACTATTTGATTACTCATTTGCTCCAACAAGAGGTGGTCATCTCTGTTCTGATGAAACTGGCTGGGGGCTGTCCGTCTATAGCTAATCAATTGAATGTGGATGCTTTTTTGGAGCAAGCTCGCTCTTATGACAAAGCTTCTTCAAGCCCCGTAGGCTGGTATATAAGGTGAAAAACTTGTAAGGCGTATAAAGTAGCAAGTTATACCAGTCCCTGTGATTGTCTAACTTGTTGTGTTTACAGAAACGCTCAAACAAGACAACTCTCACACCCTCTGCCAGTTTTACGAGCACGTGAGATTGACGACTGGTCAAAAAGTCAGGAATACAAAAATCTTTTGAAACGTGGAACAAAGATCAATTCTGTTGAAACGGTTTAATGGCCTCGTGTATAGCATCAGAAATATTAACAGTTTTAGCAACTTTTATACGGTAAGCGATTCTGAGTTTCTTTATATCCTTTTGTTCTGTGACCTCGATAACCTTATGCATCAATACATCACATGACCATGATCTATTTTTATCTAGTCTACATCACCATGACCTTGATAACCTTTTTTTTTTTAAACAACATATTTTCATTGGTATGGTGTGATGAAATATTCCGAAGAAAGACCCTGATAACCCTAACATCAATATGATCACACATCTAAAAAAAGAAAATGTGATTAATAGATCATCTGTGTATTCTGAGATCCCACATCGGTTGGAGAGGGAAACGAAACATTTTTTATAAGGGTGTGGAAACCTCTCCCTAGTAGATGCATTTTAAAAACCTTATTTTAAAAACCTTGAGGGGAAGCCCGAAAGGGAAAGCTCAAAGAGAACAATATCTAATGTCTGTTAGCGGTAGGCTTGGACGGTTACCTATAACACATTTTATTGTGAAAAGCATGTTAGATTTGCAGATTTTTACTTCGAAATTTAGGATGGTATCATTTGTTAGGGGCATGAGAGTAAAACTATTGTTATGATGTCCATTGTATTGGTTGGTTTAATATTTCCATTGAAGCTTCAAGTTTCCTCAATGGAATCATTACTATTTACTTCCATGTCCTCGCAGTCGTACACTATCCATTTTATTGTGTTTCATTATTTTGCTTGATTTGCAGGTCATCAAAATGTCAATACAATGAACAATGTACGAAAAGCTCTCCACCATTGGCTATCATGTTCAGAATTACCCAAATAAACGTCTTCTTCTTAGATATACAAGCCAGATATACAGCAGATTTCAGTCATTTCAGAAGTGGTATATATATATAAATCTTCATTACTTCCACTTCGTTACCAAATTATACATAGTCTTAGATATGAAGTAATACCAATCTAAATGTACTATACTGTCACAATTACTGTCATCCTATTCTATCTCCACATATTAATGAAGTATGTTTCTTTTGAGACAAATTACGGTGTTTGTTGGTTTTTATTCCGAACTTTCCTCAAAGAAGACAGGTACAGCAACAATACAGGCCTCCTAACTTGTCAAATGTAGAATTCCTGGACTTTTTCCTCAGAGCAAAAAGAGAATTGTAATCAAACACAGAGGAATCAAGGTCTTCCAGGGCATTAAAATTCTGAGCCCATGAGAAGCACGCAAAAATACATCATCTATGACTGGACCACAGAAGTCTCCATCTTTTGTTTTGGATGTAGTGTAGCAAAGGAAAGTGATTGTACTATAATCAGGAGCTGCATTGAATGGCATGGAGAATTTTACAGCCGAACCTGTTCCGTTGCTCTCCAACGTGAAATTCTGCGACCCCGATCCAGCTTGTACTCCGACAAGAAATTTAGCTTCGCACGAATCGTTAGCATCGCCGAGCGTGAAAGTCAAGGTATATGAGCCTGCCTGGAGTTTCACTGCTGCTTGAACTCCTGATGAAGCTCCAGATATCAGCTCTACTGCAGCATTTCCTCGTGGAACAAAGAAGTGTTTTGAATTTATGTATCTGACTGTCCCCAGTATAGCCCACTGTGCTAGTGGTGAAAAGAGAGGAGTAGGAACTGTATCAAGTAGAACTCCTCCTTCCACGCTTTCGAGAAAATCGGGGCCGAATTCGAATCCTCCATTGACTACTAAGTTTCCTGCATCAATCAAAAGTAGTAGTAAGAAGTTTTCTTACCGACACTAATCCGCCAATGATTATGGGTTTATAAGTAAAGAATACATTTTCATTGATACGAGGCCTTTTGGGGAAGCCAAAAGCAAAGCCATGAGAGTTTATACTCAAAATGGACAATATCATATCATTGTGGAGAATCGTGATTCCTAACATGGTATTAAAGTCATGCCTTTAACTTCAAGTGTCGAACAAAGGGTGTACTTTGTTCGAGAACTCTAGAGAAGGAGTCAAGCCTTGGTTAAGGGGAGGCTGTTCAAGGGCTCCATGAACTTTAGGGAAGGCTCTATAGTGTACTTTGTTTGAAAGGAAGATTGTTGAGAATTGTTGGGAGGGAGTCACACATTGGTTAATGGATGGAATGATCCTGAGTTTATAAGTAAGGAATACATCTCCATTGGTATGAGGCTTTTTGGGGAAGTCAAAAGTAAAGCCACGAGAGCTTATGCTCAAAGTGAACAATATCATACTATTGTGGAGAGTCGTGATTCCTAACAAACCTGTCTTAACTCACATTTTGAGGATCTTAGAAAATCTACTTACCACTATCTGGCATCACTACACCCATTGTCTTGATATGAAGTGAGTCAATTACAGGCCAACAGGCTGGAGTAGAGTCATTAGCTTGACTTCCAATTTTCAGGTTTACAGGCTCTTCATCTCCCCAGCTACCCAGAAAAACGCCATGGACCTCCCATGTCTCCTTCCCATAATGCTGGCTAAAGGTAAACATCGCATCACTATCTGGTGCAGAGACTAGCAATGGAGCTGTAGATGAACAATTCTGACCGCCAGGAGCCAGTGCGAAGGTCAGCAGGTAATTCAAAAAGTCTACATCGGCTATGAAGGTCTGGTTGATTCTTCCATCTTCACCCAACAAAATAGCATGTCCTTTTTCTGGCAATGAAATGTTTTCGCTTACTGTTATGTACTCACCCGTCCCCTGAAATGTCCATCCTGGAATTGTGCTGTTTTCGTTCAGTTTCACCGATGTTTTGTTTGAATTCTCCGGCAGGTTTGACGGCGGAGATTCAAAATCTGAATTCTTCAAAAGTTCTGAAAAAAGAACAGAGACAATGTCAGAGGAGACAAGATAGCTGTCTTTAGCTGAACTGGGTAAGACATATATATACTCAGACTATCTTCAAATCTTCCAATCACTTGAAATCTAAATTTTTTTATGGGAATATGAACAAATGGCTGATGGTTTTACCTCTGGAGGTTACTCCGGCGGAAAGGAGGAGGAGGAGGAGCAGGGTTTCCGGCAGGCGCCATGGTTGGTTGGAGGAAGAAGGAGAAGGGAACTGCAAAGCCATTGTAGTGTGGAGAAAAAGTGAAGGCGTTGACTTGAGAGTTTCCAAAGGCAGACAGCTATTTCGAGTGGGTAATGTGAAGAGATAGAGCTTTTAATGAATGTGGAAGTACGACCAATCACGTGCCTTTCCACTTGGCCTCGGCCATCCAAATGTCGGTAGATGGGAATTCAAATGGATGATAAATGGGAAAGGAAACTTCCCTTTGGATTTGGTATAAAATGATTTTGAGGTAAAGAGAGAAAGTTCACGTGAAAGTGACCTTTTGGGGTCTTTCTTGGCTTATTGCCATATGGCCTGATTCTTTCTTCCTTTTCGTGATAACGTTTTAGATCGGGAGAATTTGAGGCACGTACAACTGGAGCAATGTATACAAGGGGAGAATTATACCGTTGTGATTGAAGAGGATTGGCTTTATTCGAGCAAATGGTACGTAGTCCTCTCTTCAATTTGAAAAGAAATAGTTTATTGATTATATCACTTAACATTTTTAGACACATATTTAGATTGTTTATTTGTGTTAAGGATAGTTGACCGTTCATTATAAGGCAAATATCTAGATATTTGCCTTACATTACGGGTTACCATATTTTCCCTTTTACTAAATGCAAATATATTGTATTCATTTATTATTCTTTCCTTTTATCGCTATTTCCTTATTATTTGTAATTTACCTTATTTCTGTATTCTGTAAATGATTATAAATAAGAGAACTCTCACCACCATTTGGGTGTGGTGGATTAATCAAACATTCACATGGTATCAGAGCCCTCTCGGTTTAACAACCCCGATCCTTTCTTTTCAATGGCTTTTGAATCCTCTAATCTTCTTCTCCACCACCCCTGCTGGCTTTGACGCTGCAGGGGCAGTCTTCATGGCTGCTGCAGGCGGAGCCGATTGATTACTCTTCGGCTCCACCCTATTGTCCCTCACCTCACTAAAAATCTTCTTTCCATAAGTAAATTAACGTCTGATTTTCCTCTCTCCGTTACATTTACTAATAATCTTATTACTATCCAGAATCATCAAACAGGAAGGGTGGTGGCAACCGGTAAAAGAGATGGAGGGCTATATGTGCTGGAGCGCGGCAACTCTGCTTTTATTTCAGCCCTTAAAAAAAAATCTTTACGTGCTTCATATGATTTATGGCATGCTCGTCTGGGTCATGTGAATCATTCTGTTATTTCTTTTTTAAATAAAAAAGGCCATCTTTCTCTTACGTCTTTATTGCCTTCTCCATCATTATGTAATACTTGTCAGCATGCGAAAAGCCATCGATTGCCTTATTCCCGCAATGAACGTAGGTCGTCTCATGTGTTAGATCTTATTCATTGTGATCTTTGGGGTTCTCCCGTCAAATCAAATTCGGGTTTTCTTTATTATGCTATTTTTATTGATGATTATTCTCGATTCACTTGGTTTTACCCTTTAAAATTTAAATCTGATTTTTTTGATATTTTTCTTCAATTTCAAAAATTTGTGGAAAATCAATATTCTTCTCGTATCAAGGTATTTCAAAGCGATGGTGGTACCGAATTTACTAGTACTTGTTTCAAAACTCATTTACGTAATTCTGGCATCCACCATTAACTCTCTTGTCCATATACACCTGCTCAAAATGGTCGTGTTGAGAGAAAACATCGTCATGTGACTGAGACTGGCTTGGCCCTTCTCGTTCACTCTCATCTTTCTCCTCGTTTTTGGGTTGACGCCTTCAGCACTGCAGCTTATATTATCAACCGGTTGCCTACTCCACTTCTTGGAGGTAAGTCACCCTTTGAACTCCTTTATGGCTACACTCCACATTATGACAATTTTCATCCCTTTGGTTGTCGTGTTTATCCTTATTTGCGTGATTATATGCCTAACAAGCTTTCTCCCCGCAGCATTCCTTGTATTTTTTGGGTTATAGTCCTGTTCATAAAGGGTTCCGCTGTCTTGATCCCGCCACCACTAAGCTATATATCACCTGCCATGCTCAATTTGATGAAACTCACTTTCCTGCTATCCCTAGCTCCCAAGCCCAACCTCTTTTCACTATTCCTATTTCAAATTTCTTAGAACCACATCTTCATCATATTGATTCATCCCCCCCTACCACTTCATCACCGCACATTCCTCAATCCAGTTCATCCCCGTGTGATATTTGTTCTGATCTTGTAGATGAGTCTGTGCAGGTTGATACTTCTCTTGCAGGTTCCACTTTGCCACCCTCGACTTCTAATTCAACCTCTATTGAACCTCCTGTTGATTTCTCTTCTTTGGGCACTCATCCTATGATCACACGAGCCAAAGCTGGTATATTCAAGACTCGTCATCCAGCAAATCTTGGTATGTTGGGCTCATCTGGACTTCTCTCTGCTCTTCTTGCATCCACTGAGCCAAAAGGATTCAAATCTGCGGCTAAGAATCCTGCTTGGGTGGCTGCCATGGATGAAGAAATTCGAGCGTTACAACAAAATGATACTTGGACTTTGGTTCCTCGCCCTGCCAACACCAACATCGTGGGCTCTAAATGAGTGTTTCGTATTAAATATTTGCCCGATGGATCCGTCGAGCGTTTCAAGGCTCGTCTCGTTGCCAAAGGTTATACTCAGGTTCCTGGTCTTGACTACACTGACACTTTCAGTCCGGTTGTCAAAGCTACCACTGTCCGTGTTGTGCTTTCTATTGCAGTCGCAAATAAATGGCCTCTTCGACAACTTGATGTCAAGAATGCTTTTCTCAATGGAACGCTTATTGAACGTGTTCATATGGAACAACCTCCTGGGTATGTTGATCCTCGATTTCCTATGCATGTTTGTCTATTAAAGAAAGCTCTCTATGGCTTAAAGCAAGCTCCTCGTGCTTGGTTTCAGCGTTTTAGCTCATTTCTTCTCACACTTGGGTTTTCTTGTAGTCGCGCTGACACGTCACTTTTTGTCTTTCATCAGCAATCTAACCTTATCTATTTGCTTCTTTATGTTGATGACATTATTGTTACCGGCAACAACTCATCTCTTATTAACAGCTTTACTCGCAAGCTTCATTCTGAGTTTGCTACCAAAGATTTGGGTTCTCTCAGTTACTTTCTTGGTCTTGAAGCTTCACCCACTCCTGATGGTCTCTTTATCAGTCAGTTAAAATATGCTCGAGATATTCTTACTCGTGCTCAGTTGCTCGATAGCAAACCAGTTCACACTCCCATGGTTGTTTCTCAACACCTGACTGCTGATGGTTCTCCTTTCTCTGATCCTACTCTCTACAGATCTCTTGTTGGCGCCCTTCAGTACTTGACTATCACGCGTCCAGATATTGCCTATGCTGTCAATTCTGTCAGTCAATTCTTGCATGCCCCTACTGCAGATCACTTTCTTGCTGTCAAACGTATTCTTCGCTATGTCAAAGGAACACTCCACTTTGGTCTTATCTTTCGTCCATCCACTGTTCCTAGTACGCTAGTCGCTTATTCGGATGCTGACTGGGCTGGTTGTCCCGATACTCGTCGTTCTACATCCGGCTATTCTATTTATCTTGGTAACAATCTCATTTCTTGGAGTGCCAAAAAGCAACCTACTGTATCACGCTCCAGCTGTGAATCTGAGTATCGTGCTTTTGCCACAACTGCTGCTGAACTTCTTTGGGTTACGCATCTTTTGCATGACCTCAAGGTCCCTATTTCACCGCAGCCCTTACTCTTATGTGACAACAAAAGTGCTATTTTTTTGAGCTCTAATTCTGTTTCTCACAAGCGGGCCAAGCATGTTGAACTAGATTATCATTTCCTTCGAGAACTTGTTATCGCTGGCAAACTTCGTACACAATATGTACCCTCTCATCTCCAAGTTGCTGACATCTTCACAAAGAGTATTTCTCGACCTCTCTTTGAATTTTTCAGATCCAAGCTTCATGTTCGTTCAAATCCGACGCTCAGCTTGCGGGGGGGTGTTAAGGATAGTTGACCGTTCATTATAAGGCAAATATCTTGATATTTGCCTTACATTACGGGTTACCATATTTTCCCTTTTACTAAATGCAAATATATTGTATTCATTTATTATTCTTTCTTTTTATCGCTATTTTCTTATTATTTGTAATTTACCTTATTTCTGTATTCTGTAAATGATTATAAATAAGAGAACTCTCACCACCATTTGGGTGTGGTGGATTAATCAAACATTCACAATTTGTGATTCATATCTATTTTCACTTAATTTCATTTAAAATCGGTTTTTAAGACTACTAATTGAATCATTTGTGAAAGTTTTGAGAATTTGAGGTACGTACAGTCGGAGCATTATATACAAGGGGAGAATTATACAGTTGTGATTGAATAGGACTGGTTTTGCTCGTGGGAAGTTTTTAGTTATGGTACGTTCTCCCATCTTCCCAATTTGAATGATTTGTGGTGAAAAATAAATAAGTTTATCTTTCTTTTTAATTCTTTTATTAAAAAGGGTGAATTAGCCATCAAATTGAGTAAAATTAAGTGTTCAACTAGATAAAATAGAGGTTTGAATTTCTGATTTCTTGATTTGTTGATGTGGTCGAAATTTTTAGTATTCTTTAATTGATTATTGAACATGAACTAAACCTACATTTTGTTAGGTTGATCTCCGTTGGCCACGACGACAAGATAATTCGAGACATGGCCATAAGCTTCATCATGGCAGGTCGAGACATGACATTGGCTGCCATGACAGGGCTCTTTTGGCTACTCACCCACCACTCCAATGTTGAGAAACCATTAGTAGAAGAGATAGACCTTGAATCAACTTTGATACTCGAAAAGAAATTTGATTATAAATCTCTCGAGGAGCTCAAATTTCTCAAGGCATGCCTTTGCGAAACCATGAGACTCTATCCGCCAGTCCCAGTCCCATGGGATTCCAAGCATGCCATTGTCAATGACTGGTTGCCCGACGGGACTCCAGTTCAGGCTGGAGACAAAAGTGACATATTTCCCATATGGGATGGGTAGGATGGAGGCAGTATGGGGAAAGGATTGGTTCGAGTTCAAGCCGAGCCGATGGCTGCTAGAGCCAGAGGGTCGTGGACGGAGAAGAGTAGGATGGAGGCAGTATGGGGAAAGGATCGGTTCGAGTTCAAGCCGAGCCGATGGCTGCTAGAACCAGAGGGTCGTGGACGGAGAAGAGGCGTGAAATTAGTGAGTCCGTACAAGTTTCCAATATTTCAAGCCGGGCCAAGGGTGTGTTTAGGTAAAGAGATGGCTTTCATTCAGATGAAGTATGTGGTCGCTTCAATCCTCAGTCAATTCAGAATCAAACCCATCGCCGCCACCGCCTCCAACGACCCTGTGTTTGTGCCGCTGCTAACGGCACACATGGCCGGCGGCTTCAAAGTTCTGTTTCAGAGGAGAGAGAAAGAGAAAGAGAAAGAGAGAGAATTCAAAACATACAAAATTCCCAATTTAAACAATCAGAAGAAGAGTCAATTCAAACGATTCCAACACAGAACTGACGGACAACAGTGTTGAAAAACATACATGAATTCAGAAACCAAGAACAGTTCTTAATTTCACCATTTCCATTTTCTTATAATAAATTCACAATAATATTATGAAATATTATGAAATAAATAAAAAACTCATTCAAGTCCAGAATTGTTTACTAAACAAAATTGTAACGACTAAGACCCATCGCTAGCAGATATTGTCTACTTTGCTTTCCCTTTCGAGCTTCCCCTCAAGACTTTGAAACGAGAGAAAGGTTTCCACACGGGATGTTTTGTTCTCCTCTCCAACCAATATGGGACATCACAATCCACCTCCTTTCGAGGCCCAGCATCATCGCTGGTACTTGTTCCTTTCTACCATCGATGTGAGGCCGCTACCAAATTTACCTCCTTCGGGGCCCAACGTCCTTACTAGCACACCCCCTCGTGTCTACCCCCTTCGGAGAATAGCACAAAGGCTAACACATCATCCGGTGTTTAGCTCTGATACCATTTGTAACAACCCAGACTCGTCGCTAACAGATATTGTCCTCTTTGGCTTTTCCTTTCGGGGAGGACTTCCCCTCAAGGCTTGGGGAAGTTTCCACACCCTTATAAATAATGTTTTGTTCTCTTCCCCAACCAATGTAGGACATCACAAAAATCATAATGGCTTGAACAGACATGGCTGAATCACAACCTCATGGTGGTCTCTTGATCAACTTCCAAAGAAGATCTCAGCTATTAAACAATTTGGAGAAAATCTTCACATATAAATAAAAAAAAACAAATGGTTTTGATCTAATCGAGAAACAGATCGACGAGCTCGAATTTTCAAGAAACGTGATGCTCTAACAAAAAAAATCTAAACTTTATATGGTTGCAGATTCTACTACAAGAAACATTCCATTCTACAACGAAGGATGCTCTAAGAAAATGACTGAAGAAACCATATGTTGTTCATGAAGCATTTTCATCAATGCCCGTTTGAACTAAGGAGCATGTTTTTCGGAATTCACATACCATATGCGTCAAGGAAGCGTTCGCAATGATCGGGTGTTCACTAATAAACTAAAGGGTGTCGGTCATACAGGTATCTAAAAATGGCAATCGATAGCAGCTCAACACGATCACAGTCATGTACTTCCAGGTGCTTCACTTCCTGCAGTTGGCTTTTGATTTATGTACCGGATGACAGCATCTTCAACCCTGTTTAATCAACCATGAACCTTAAAATTCGAGCTCAAAATGATAAAAGGAATATATAACAGGTAATAATCCCCATACTAGAATTTTTAACCCATTGAAAATTCTGTTGGAAAGGGATGGCTAAAAGCTGGAAGAATAATATCTTTTGAGAAAAGAGATAAAGAACACAACATATAGCATAACTTTTGAAACAGATACAGAGAAGGGAGGAAGTTAGGGATATATCTTTTCAGGTCCAATCCAAACACAGCCATCAGTGTGGAATGTAAAAGTTTGGCCTTTCATAGCCATTTTCGGTTTTCTATTTTTGAAAATTATGCCCGCTACGGTAAACTTTTCAATTTGCTTAAAAAACGAGTTTGAATTCTAAGCCAAATTTCATAAACAAAATCAAGTTTTTACAAGGTACTTTTCCTTGTTTTCAAAATTTGGCTTGATTTTTAGAACATTTTAAGTAGGTAAAAAGTACGAAAATTGGGAAGTCGTAATGTTAATAAGCTTAATTTTCAAAAATAGAAAACCAAAAACAACACGTTTAAATGGAGCCTTAATGGTTTTATATATACAAACACATATATGTGTGTGTCTACGTGAGATCTCACCTCGGTTGGAGAGGAGAACAAAACATTCTTTATAAGGGTGTGGAAACCTCTCCCTAATAGACACGTTTTAAAACCTTGAGTGGAAGGGAAGCCCAAAAGGGAAAGCCCAAAGAGGATAATATCTACTAGTAGTGACTTGGACTCTTATAAATGGTATCAGAGCCAGACATCGGGCGATGTGCCTGCAAGGAGGCTGAGCCTCAAATGGGGGTGTACACGAGGCGGTGTGCTAGCAAGGACGTTGGGCCTCGAAGGGAGGTGGAATAGGGAACCCACATCGATTGGAGACAGGAACGAGTTCAGCGAGGACGCTAGGCCTCGAAGGGGGGTGGATTGTGAGATCCCACATCGGTTGGGGGAGGAGAATGAAACATTATTTATAAGGGTGTGGAAACCTCTCCCTAGCACACGCATTTTAATACTTTGAGGGGAAGCCTGAAAGAGAAAGCCCAAAGAAGACAATGTCGACTAGCGGTGGGCCTAGGCTGTTATAGTCTAGTTATAAATCCACTTAACGGTATGAATTGTTAAAGAATGAATACAAGGATAAGAAGTATAAAAAGCAGTTGGAATTGAGAAGAAATTTACCATGGTTGATGGAAGAAATCCGACCGGCGCTCCTTTTCAGGATTTCGGCTACCTTCACCTGCAAGAAGTTTAAGATCCTTGCTTTGAGAGTCAATTAGGGCATCAATAAACTCCACCGGTGACTGACTGAACCCAAGGAAAAATGCTCGTCTTCGTCGATGCTCATGAATTTTTCTTATAGCTGTACATATTGCTTCATCACACGCATCAATCTCCTTGTTCTTCTCTGCATTGGCTAATAGAGCAGACAATTCCCTGTGAATTGGAAAAGGCACATCAACCAACACATCATAACATGCTGTACCCACTGGACTATTCCCTGAAAGCTTAATCTTATGCTCCAAATGTATAGGCTGCGGAGGGAACAAATGTTGTGATATTCTCTGTGAAACCATGGTGAATTTCATCTTGTCTTCCCCAAATACCTTCTGAAGAGGTTGATCACAATGAAAGATAGACGGATCATTGGGATTCTGAAGTTTCCTAGCCTTTACATAATGCCAGATTGCAGCTATTATTCTCGGGCGAGTATCGACTTCAATACCAAGAACTTCCATTAAAGCAGGTGATAGCTTGAATTTCTCTGGAATATAATTCATTTCTAACCGAATGTTGACCGAAAATTCTTTATCCCCTTTTCTCTTCACCTCAAAGCCCTCATTCGGTGCAGGCGACCGAGCATTTTCCCATACTATGATATGACTATCTGGATATAACCTCTGGTCCAAGGAAATGGTTACTCTCTTGAAGAAAGCTGAAAATTTTGGGTACAAAGGATTTGATCTTTGTACCACCCCGGGATGATCCGGATCGATCCCATCTTCCAAAATCCTACCTATTATCTTAAGGGTCCAGGTAGGAGGATCGGCATTTGGTTTTCTGGGAATTGTATTAACTTGATTTGCAAATGTGTTGAAGACATAAATCCGAAGAGTTTTCTGAATGCAAGGCGGGTTTTTAAGTGCTTCATGGATATCAACTTTCTTTCTTGCAAGTGCAGCATCGACACGAGACTCGAACTCAAGCAGCTGAGTGTAGAGAGCAGACTCTGGTAAGATAGCAGCAACTTTATCTTGAAGCTGCTTCTCAGGTAGTTTCTGTTTCTTTTTCCGAGCAGCGGGAGTAAGTTCCATTGTTTTCAACGGTGAAAACGGGGTAGCAGGGGAAAGAATAGGCGGTCGAACCGGTGGCTTTTGAGGAATTCGCTTCACACCTGCAAGGCCAGGTGTGGAAAACCCCTGCAAAGGAGAACCCATGTTCCCACCACCAATAGCCTGGCTCTGAGTTAGGGATAGCCCTTGTGCTTGTAAATGAGCTTGAAACTGGGCGTGAGCTGCTTGTGCTTGAGCTTGGGCATGAGCCTTTAACTGAGCTTGGGCCAAAGCCTGAGCAGGGGTTAGCTGAAATGGAGTTTGAAACCCAGCTCCTAATTGAGATTGAGCTTGCGGCTGTGGAAATGAGGAATTTGCAGCCATAGATGGCGGAATTATCCCAGAATTTCCAAAAGGCGATGAAGAAACCCCCCCAAGGCTCTTCGGTGGGTTATTATTAATATTGTTCATAGACATCACACTATCTAACCAATTACTCTAACCAGAACTGCTCAAAACCGGCAAATTCTCAAACGTCTATTCAAGCATTGCCCCCTCAAATCCAGCCAAAAGAAAAAACCTCAAACTCATCAAAGAATCAAAGCATATCTCATACGTTTGATCCACTACAAAAACGAAACAAAAGAATCCAAACAGTACAAAAATTCCAGATTCTTCGAAGAAATAGAGCAGCAGAAACAGAATCGAAATCCCAAAATTCCAGAAAATCGAGGGAAGGCCGAAAACCCTAACACCACATCGAGATGTCAAAAACCCTAGCACGAAACACTGAGTTGCAGAAGAGGAGAAACGATGAAAATCACAAACAAAATCGATCAGAATACACGAACCAAATCAGAAAAACAGAAGGGGAGCATGAATTGAAGGGTTTGGGAGATGAAATTGAAGGAAAAAACAGAAGAGATCGAAATTGAAATTGAGTAAAAGGGAAAGTGGAGTGAATTGTAGGCTTACAGAGATGAAGAAGTGACTGGAAGTGAAGCTTTCTTGCTGTAAGGTTAGAACAGAAACAAAATGGTGGGAGTTGGTTGCAAAGAAGCGAGAAGAAGAAGAAGAAGCTTTTCTCTTCCTTCTTCTCACTGTTTGTCTATCTCTCTTCACACCCAAAACTTTTTTTATTTTATTTTTCTCTGTAAAATTAAGGAATTTGTAAAAAGGGTAAAATTGTCCGCCGTCCACATTTTTCGTCCGGTTCAATCAAACCGACCGGTCCGACCCATGACTTTTTTTTTCTCTCATTTTTTCCATTTTCCGGTTTGTTTATTTATTTATTTATTTTCCAAGAATTTGTCTTTTACACTTTTGAAATTTTTTATTTTACGTTTGAAATTTTTGTTTAAAAGATAGAAGGAATTTTCATTAAAATAATATAAAAATTGGCCTAACAACAAATACATAAAAATTAAAAAATTTAGAACTAAAAAAAATTAATTAGGAGGGAATCAACAAATTCAAAAAATTTAAATTTTAATTAATAGTAGATATAAATTTTACTTTTATATCTAATTGAATCCTAGAATTTTAACATTCATATCTCGTAAATCAATGAGTGGAGAATGGTTATCGGTGAGGAACGAAAGGGTGAGGCTCGAGACTAGATTATATTTTTCATCCCTATTCCACCCCTTTTAATATTAAAATTTGAGTTACGGTAGAGATGTAGCAAAGAAAAATTACCGCAGAATCGGATCCTTGCAAATTTCTGGTGCAGGAATTCCCGCAAACAAAAACGGGGAACTTTGTGGGATGGAAATGAAGTAGGTGGCAAGAATGGGGATGAGAGGGCTTCCCCATCTTTGCCCACTCTATGGAAATCTCCCGTCAATTATCACATCAATTCTCGTTTTTAGTTTCTCAAAGAATAAAAACCGAAGAAAAATTACCTACGGAAAACCTGATCCTTGCAAATTTCTAGCGCAAAGAATTCCTGCAACCATAAATGAAGAATTTTGTGGGATGGAGAATAAAGTAGGTGGCAAGAATGGGGACGAAAAGGCTTCCCCATCTTCGACCCACTGGACATCTCTAGTCAATTATCACATCAATTCTCATTTTTAGTTTCTCAAAGAATAAAAACCGAAGAAAAATTACCTATGGGGACCTTGATCCTTGCAAATTTCCTACCTAAGAAATTCTCGCAAACATAAATAGAGAATTTCGTGAATAGAAAATGAAGTAGGTGGCAGAAATGAGGACGAGAAGACTTCCCCATCTTCGTCCCACTCGATGGACATCGCTAGTCAATTGTCACATCAATTCTCATTTTTAGTTTCCAAACAAAAAGAAATATCTATTCTAACCCTCCTACATTTAGTTTCTAAGATAGCTCATAAGATACAAGTCTTTAGACAGATGATCACCATAATTCAAACTCAACTCATAAGATACAAAGTCTTTAGTCAGATGATCACCATAATTCAAACTTGTCTCATAAGATACTACTTACTAGATTATCGTTGACGACCTACTAACCCAGGGTGGTTTCTATTGGATAGATATAACAAGCTGCTAGCAATCTGACTGCAATCAAATGCCTATCAACATCTAAAATTCCCAAACTATATTGCAAAACATTGCAACAGAAATGAAGGTTTTACTGACTCAGTCCTGCAACACAAAAGCATAAGCAGAACAAATAATATGCCAATGAAGTTAGTTCAATCATATCTACGTCTCACACTTTCTTATTCTTTTTTCACGAAACATCAATCCCTTTCCCTTGCCCCCATCGAAAAATAGGGCGGACTAATCTTAAGGCAAAGGGGCGTGGCAAATCAAAATACACAACAAGCATTAGTTCTCCCTAAAAAAGAGGTAATCCAGCCGCACCTTTCAGTACGGTTACCTTGTTACGAAAGTTTTGTGGGAAAAGAAATCCATAAAAAATTCGTTACAAAAAGAATCAAAAAGTAAAGATTTACCTTCGAAGGATCTTGCATTTCTTTCCTTCCAAAACCGCCACAAAAGAGCTCTAGAGCACAATGGGTTATACCTAGAACTCAAGGACAGAGATATATACAACCAAGGAACAGAGAAGATTCAAACTAAGTCATTTATAAGCACAAGCTCAAACTCAATAACCTAAAGATTATATGGCACCAAGAAATTTGATCAAAATCAAAAAAGTTCATGGAAGAATTTCAAGATGGCTTGTAAAGAATGGAAATGAGAGAACAAAAATTACTTTCCTCATTCCACTTGTGAGTGTTTACCATTAGTCAGAGAATGATTCTCATTAAATAAATGAGACCTAATCCCTTCTATACCTAGTTTACAGGTATCATCTGTCACTATTTAAAGACAAAAGACAGAGAAATAGAACAAAATTTTACCACAAGTCAAATAACGGTTCCCATTAGATAAATGAGACCTTAATTCCTTCTATACCTTGTTTCAGAGGCATCCTCTCTCACCATTTAACAACAAAAACAAAAGAGAAATATGTAATTTCCAAAAATTCTAGCAATAAAACCCATAGTAATTCAAACATCAATATGTACAATTCTGCTAACTTTCGTCACATTATCAACTAGCACCAAATATGATGATCAAAGAGACTAAATGAGAACACCTTTCAATACTAAATGGGCACGTACTTGAACTTATAGAACAGATAAACTTATAGATGAGATCATATTCATGTAAATGGGCACATGCTCAAACTGAATATCTTAATATCTAAAACCAAGAAATATGATCGTTTCATGGATACATGAAGATGTAGCATGCGTGATGACAATTGAGTTTCGGGTGGGAAGGTCCCCCGACATCAGATATCTCTCTGCATTTTCCTTCACAGAAAAAAGAGTATCATGAAAAAAGAGGAGCTTAGCAGAAGTATTTGGAAGACATCAAATGTCATATTAGCACAAATATGCTTACTGAAAATATAGAAAACGAAAGTACAAATAGAGAGTTTTCACTTTAATCTCAAAGTTATGATGCAAGTTTACAGATATCTTCATATTCAACAGCCTTAAGCACCCGGCCATCGTATACACCCTTTTCTATTTTCACTTTAGCACAAAACTTATCGGTGTCAACACCCAACAACCTAGCATTCGATCCACGATATGCCCCATTCACTATCCTGACTAAGCCACCAATTTGTGGTATCACTGTTTCTAATTCTTCTTGATCAACTCTCAACACATGCTTTCCATCAAGCGTTTCAATCTCTCCAACATATTTATCAATCACCTTTCGCACAACTCCCTTCTGTTTATAGTATCCCATCTCAGCCAAATTCTTACTCATGACCTTCACAATTATTCCCTCACACAGCCAGTAATCCTTTCTATTAATCTTCTCCTTCTTCATCTCTTCCTCTCTCATCAACGCCTCCAAAGCTGACAGACCACCGCTACCCATCTTGTTTTTGGAAGTCTCTCCAGGTTTCCCCTTGGCAGTCTCACCATTCTCATCCTCATCAAAAACCACCCTGGAACTCTCTCCTTTCTCCTTTAATTTTGATGTTGTTCCCACAGAAAATCCAAGCTTAACACCACTATCCAATTTTAACTCCCTCGTTTGTTCAGCCTCCAAAGGTTCAGCAGATACAGAAGCCAAAGGTGCTAATTGCTCAGCCCTCTCAATTTGCTTCTGTATCTCTCTCTCTTGCTTCTCTTCTTCAGCTAAATCTGCCCTCATCCTCTTGTTTTTCATTTTCTCTTTAAAAAGCGTCTCTGAATCTCTATCAATGTAAGTAATGAACCAACCCTTGGGAGTCTCGTCCACCTTACACTGCCCTGTTCGACCCAAGTGTTTTACAAACTCAGTGAGAGTAGCCCACTGCGTTGAATTCATATGAATATGATGTCTGTCATTAATGTATTCGTTGTAGACCACTGTAGCTGCCACACGACTAAACCGATGGGTACG
This sequence comes from Cucurbita maxima, assembly GCF_002738345.1. Classification (NCBI taxonomy): domain Eukaryota; kingdom Viridiplantae; phylum Streptophyta; class Magnoliopsida; order Cucurbitales; family Cucurbitaceae; genus Cucurbita; species Cucurbita maxima. The sequence goes on from NW_019272027.1 coordinate 3,121,388, forward strand.
CTTAATGTGCTCCATAAAAGATCTCTCAAACTCTTCGGAATAACCTTCAACAATACGATGGGGGTTTTGGCCAAAGATCTGCATTTGGCGCTGATGGCTTTCACTCATACAGTGACATTTAAAACCATTTTCATCACGGCACTGCTTTTGACACATCTGACAATACCATCTGAGCTTCTGGAGCCCTTTTGCCTTGATTCTGTTTGCTATCGCTTTAGGGGTTAGAAATTCGTTCTTCCCCATTGAGATTCTCGAAATTTCCTTGAGAAGATGGCAAATCCCTGAATATAGAGAAATTAGGGTTTTTTTCTATTTGAAATGTTCAGGACAATCCAATCCTCAACTAATTTTACTATGCTATCCAAAAAAAAATTAATAAAAGAAAGGGGGAAAAACTCTAAAAACCTCAGCGGCGAGCGGCTGAGAGATGGAGCTCGATGACATCATAACTTTTTAAATCAAGAACATGAAATACAAATTATATGGACGTCGCTCTTAATTCCATAAATTCAAAGCATCATCGGTTAATTCGAGGGAGAGAACTTCCAATTTTCAAAAAACAGAAAAAAACCAAATTAAAAACCACGATCCAATTTGTCGCAACAAATCAAATGGCAATCAGAACAGCCAAATACACAACCACGTCTGTTTTCCTTTTCTCGTTGCCATTCGGCGATCCTTAATATATATATGAAAAAAAAACAAAACAAAACAAAACAGAAAATGAAACAACTCTTCGGTTCTTCCATTGGAAGATCCTAATTCGTGTTTTCAAGTGAGAAGAAAGCCATAGAGGGAGATTGGAAGAATACCAGTAGCAACCAGAGAGTAGAAAACCAATGAAGGATGCGGCGGCAGCGACACTGAGCGTGAGAGAGGTAGCGGCGGCACTGAGCTGAAACGGAGAAGGAGATCTCTGAAGAAGAACTGGGGTTGCAGCCGTGAGTGGGAGGAAGATTTAGAAGGTTTTGCCTCTTTCTTTTATTTATTTAAGTTATTTCTTTTTATAAATATGTAAAATTTAGCTTTTATTTTATTTAAAATTTCCTACAAACATCTTTTAGATCTACCGTTCATATGAACTTAAAAACAACCCGACAACTCAACTTAACCAAACAACTCAATCCAATCTGAAAATCGAAGGTTAGTTGACTTGAGTTGTGAACTCAATTATAAACTCTATTCAAGTTGCGTGAGTCACCTGATTTGAGTTCTCGAGGGGGGTTGGCTCAAGAGATGGAGTCAAATTTTGGAGACGAACTTCCAAAAAAGAAGATTTTGGATTTGGACGTGAAATTGTGTTAAGATACAACTTGGATTTTTGAAAAAACATAGTTCGAGATTCAAGAAATGAGATATTAGTTAAAATTTGGGCATGAATGATCTGTGTCGTTGCCAAAATATGAACCAAAGATATCGCACATGACGTTCACGTGATAACAATAATAAATTTGTTTTACATGGGACGTCGTGACATACGTCGAGGATTTAGAACTAGAGAATTAGTGTAGTCACTACTTTCGTGCTCCAAGATATCGTAAAACGTTTCAAACTTCAAGATTACAACTATTTAGTGATTTTACTTTAAAAAGTTTCAACCATACATCGAAACTTCGATATATCGTACCTACAGGAATCCATTCAATTATCCGATCTCACTCGAACGGTTAAGTTTACCGAATCTAACACATAAGCATAGTTAACACTTCAATAGAAACTGGTCTCAAGAAAAACATCTTCATATGATCAAGATGATCCACCCTCAGCTTCTTCATTGAAAGTTAACAACAAAAGAGTATATCGAGACGATAACTGTTAACGACACACGGCAGGCAGTCCACGGTGAGCCGAAAAACCGAAAAAAGATGCCATGTCCTAGAAACCGAAAAACCGACCAAATAAATGACACGGGACATTGGTTTCAACAAGCTTGTCTTATAGACAATCAGAAAAGATAAATTCATCAAGCTTGTTTTGTAGACAATCAGAAGTTAACAAGGCTAGAAACAGTTCATGATATATAAGACCGAGAGAATAGCGACCGACCTCGAAAATAAACGATAAACCTATTGAGAATACTGAATGAGGCATTCGTTTTATTCAATCCGACACCAAACAGAACGAACATGGTATGATGAGAGCTTAGTTTAATTCAAGCAACCATGACACAGCAGTTTAGAATAAAGGGGCTGAGATGGTTCGTGCCGCAGTAGAGACGCCTCCACCGCAACTGCTCGGCCCTTGGATCCGGGATGCAAGTGTATATGCTCATGGAATTGCTTGTAGATGATTCTGAAGATGAACCGATGACCAGAAGTTCATCCCCGAGCGACTTGAATGCAACTCCCCAACCTTTGTTAACAACAGAGAGCACTGGAACTGGACCCAAGTTCTTCCATTCATTTCTGTCTTTTAAATACACCTTCAGCTGGTTAGAAGACGGTTCGAGTGAGTAGAGCTCGTTGTTCACGACTGCAACAAGAGGAGGCGATTGAGAAGTCGATATTGGAGCATCTTCGAGCATGTTTTCGATCAAATCCCAAGAGTTTTTCTTCTCGTCAAAGATTTCGCCGCAAGTGAGATGATTTCCATCTCTGTCTCTTCCTCCAATGACATAGAACTTGTCATCCATGAAGCAACCCGAGCACTTCTTTCTTGCTCGGTGCATGTCTGGGAGAGGCTCCCATGACAAACTTTCGGGATTATACTTCTCGGCCGAGTTCAAGACAGTTTGACCGTATTCCATTCCCATACCGAAAGCACCTTCCGAGCTGAACTCTAGAGCAATGCCTCCAGCAACAAATGCATTGGCACCACAAGTGGCAGATGCAAATAAACACCTTGGACTGATCATTGAAGGGCCTTTGATCCATTTGTTCCCTATAAGCTGATACCTCCAAATGGTAGCTCCTGTAAGTTCTCGACCCGTAACAATGAGATCCGTGCCTGCACAAAGCGATTCCTTATCTGCATCCAAAAAGCAGGCATCTGATCGCAGGATTGGAAGCCTACGACACGACCGAAAAGTCCGATCGAACATCATCCAGCTACTCTCCCCACTAGCTAACATGAAAACAGATGCCTCTTTATATCCAATTTCTTTCCTAATTGCAAACAGTTCACCACTCTTCACAAGATCTAAGTATCTCTTGCTCACACAAGACAACCTCCATTGCTCACATTGGGGAAACCGAGCCAAGATCGAAAGCTCCAACTCGTCGCCCAATAAAGGAACCGAATAATCTGCATCCTGAGGTTTTGAACCAGAGGATTCACCAACACCAGAGCCCCCAGCCAATCGTGGTGTGGAACTACGGGCTACTAAGTCCCCATACACCATTTTTTTCTTCTTCCTCAAACCACTATCACACCTACACAAGCTCTCTATTCCTTGTTCTTCGCCCTCTAAACCTTTACCTTTAAACATGGATCTAACACTGCAAAGCCAAGAAACAGGAACAAAAAAAGAGCGAATATCCAATCAATTGATCAGTTTCTAGCCCTTGCCCCACCAAAAGCAACATACACTCTCACAAAGACCAAGGAGACAAACGGAAGCACAAAGATCCCAAATCACTTTCAGTCAGGCAAATAATCAAACACCTTATGTGCAAGTCCAAAAAACAACAACCAGCAGGCAAAAACAGATACAAAATCCACTCCAAAACCACAGAACACAGAGATTTCAGCCAGTTCCAAGCTCACCCAAACACCAAATCAATCATAATACAAGAAACCCAGATGGGAAATCATGGAAAATAAACCAAATAACGATCCAGCAAATGAAAAGCGCAAAAGGGGTTTACCAGAAAAGTGAAGCAGAGCCAAATCCGTGAAGAAATGGGCAAAAGGATATCAGAAACTCAAAGAATCGAACCCTTAAAGCCGCTAGGGATTGGAAATGGGAAGTGGAGGAAGAAGAAGAAGGAGAAGAAGAAGAAGAAAAGGGGCCATTAAAGCAAAGAGAAGAATGAAAGTGAAGAGAGCAGGTGGCGGTGGTGGTACTAATAATGGTGGCAGAGGAACAGTAGACAACTCGAACACCACACACCACAATACAATACAATACAAACCTACTTTTAGTGAGAAGATTAAAATAAGATGAAAGATATAAATTAGTTTAAAATGGGCACTGCATGAACAGCTCCAACAAAATCCAAAGGCCAATTGCTACACAATATGATAATGGGTAGAGAGAAAAAGGGGAGATTCTGATTCTTACTGCCTGCCTGTTCTTCAATTTGTTCCTTTTTGTTTATGGGAAGAGAAGAACTGGCTGAACACAAATCTATCAAACACTTCATATTAAAAAAAAAACACTCCACTTTTGAATGGATTTCCAACTCATTTCTTACTTGGATTTCCATTTCTAGTATAGTTTAACTCTAATTAACAATTGTCGACAATTTAAAGTCGAGTACGGCAATATTCATACTTTTTCGGAAGAAACATCCTTGAATCAAGGGGTATTTTCTAAATTTTTGGGCTTTTCAATATGACCCATTGTCAAAAAAAATATGTATCGTTGACTTATTGTAATTTTTTTTAGATGAGTTACATGTGAAACCAAATAGTCATAATGGTTGTGAATTGTTGATTGTTTAGAGCTTAAAAAGTGTATGATGGGTTCGAGATGGCTTTTGAGAATAAATTTGAGATCGACTCTTAGAGGAGAGGATAGTCAAGAAACGGTTAAAAGAATTGAAAGTAATTGTTTGTACCAATAAGGTGTACTTTTCTTTTCGGTAGCTTAGTTATCAGAACTTCGAAGTTCATCGTGTTTTTTTTTCTTGAGAGGATCTGTGTCGGTATGTGGGTATAGTCTTAACTTTTAGAAGCGAGAAGTAAAATTTTCCTAAGAAGCATGTGAGCGAAGACAAAACATCATTTTTTATTCTTAGAATTCGTGTTGGTTCGTAAGAATAGTTTACATTCACAGGGGATGTGGGAGAATGTCAGAGCACACGGGTGCTGAATTAGATGTTTTAACTATTGCTAAGCTCGTGTCAATAGAGTTGTTATAGTTATTCTGTTAAATTTAAAAGTTTTCTTTTTTTTACTCGAATAAAGTTCACAATCCAACCCAACTCAACACTGTGTTTTTTTAGGTCGTTTTTTTTAATTATTTTTAAAAAATCTATTTATCCACGACACATATTACATTAATAATTAAAATATCATAAAGTTGAAATATCAAACATTCACAGACTAGAACGCATCACTAACATTGGCTACAAACGTCAACTATAAACATCGGCTACGAACGCTTAGTAACCCTATTTTCGAGTAGGTCAAGTTGACGTGTTGACATACCAAAAAACTATAAACCTACAAACAAACTCGAACTTTTTTAAATTTTTAAATAATTCAATCGAAACTAAACTAAAAAAAATCTAACCAATCCAATCTTCGTAATTTGGATTAGATAGTTCAGGTTGGTTGAATTCTCGAGCAATCGAATTTTGGGTAAATGAATAAATATGCAAAAATGTAAGGGCAATTATTTATTTACTTAAAAGTGGAGTCTAACTCAATTAATTTTTTTTCAATTTTTTAATAATTAATTTCTTTTTTAATTTCAAGGATTAAATTATATAAAATATGAAGTGGAGTCTAACTCAATGGCTATATTTTAAAATAAAAACCTTTATTTATTTATTTATTTTTATTATTATTACTTTTTTTTTTAATAACCTTAAAATTTCGAAGTTAAAATAAAAATTTTAAATGATAATATCGGAATAAACTTTATAGTATTAAATAAATAAAAGCTAAATTAATAAAAATATTTCTAAATTTATACTTTTGAAAAAATACAAAAAGTTTTATTAATATTATTAAAATTTTAAAATAATTCTAAAAAAAACTATCCAGAAAATATCCTTTTAACTTTAAAATTTTTTATTTATATCCTTTTAACTTTTTAAAAAAAATTCAAAAATACCCTTATAATTAGTATGTACTCATGAAATTTTAAGATTCACATTAAAAGATATTTTTTAAACCATTTTAAAAATTAAAAACTATTTTTAAAACAAAATATTAAAGATATTACTAAAGTATTTGAAAAGTATTTTTAAAAATTCACTAGTTTACTGTACACAAAATTAAATAATTTTGACGTCATAATAAATATAAAATTTATTAATTTTAATAAATGTTGAATATATAAAAAATTGAAAATTTTGGAATTTATTCAATATTTTTTTTAACCTAGGAATATATTAACATAAAATTAAAAATTTAGATATTTATTATATGTTTTTTTTTAATAAATTGCAAAGTTTTAGTACCTAACATTAATACTTTATGCATTATTTTAATATATGATATTTAGTGGCAATAAAAGAATAATAATAATATAAATGTTTTTTAAGGAGCCCAAACAACATAGAAAATTACAAAAAAGGGGCTGACATGGAGCCATTATGTTTGTCCTATTCAATAGGGGCATATTTGGAAATTAAATAAATACCCTTTGATTTTTTATTATTTATTTTGCATTATTTTATTAACAAACCAATTATAGAGAAGATGCCATAACCAAACATTATTATTGGTTATCCCATTTGGATGATGTTTTTTTCCCTCCTTTTTGGTTGAGGGTATTTTAGTCATTTTCAAAGTTCGTATCGCAAACTTTTAAAAGGAAATATTTGGTTTTATAAAGTTTTGAAAAGTTTATATCAAGTTTTTCTTACCCCTTTTATTCCGAAAAAGTAGAGGCACCTTATATCCTTGAACAGATAGCCATCTTTCGATTAACCTAACCTCCTCCGTCCCTCGAATCTAACAAAGGGTAGTACAGGAATATTCATATGTTATCTATTGACTATGCCTTTCAATCTGATCTTAAGCGCTGACTCACGTTTAGTGGATGAACCTTACGTTGACTATTACGAGAGTAACAGTTAGAGATGCTCATTTAACCCATGAGGAATGGGGGAGTGTTCTCCTCCATTAGCTAAACGGGGCAGAAAACAGATTATATACTGTCCTCGTCTATGACCCTAGTCCTGCCTCAATTGCCGTTTCGCTTTGATTCCTACAAAAATAAGTGTCATTTTTTACTGTAAAGAATTCTTTCTGAATTATATGTTTGAGTCTCTAACTTTTAGATTCTCGAGCCAAGTTGGATCAGTCCAACTGAATCGGTCACCTCTAACCTAAGATGACCGTACACGTGTTCTGCCTCTTACCCTTTTCTTGTTTGTATTCGAAACCTCATAGAGTCTTCTAATTGCTTGTCAAGTTTGACATTTTTCTATTTCTTAGGTTTTCTCATTTATTATTCGATTTGAATTTTCAAAATGGTAACTAGGTTAACCGTGGATAAAATGAGTTTGAGGTATACACGATGAATGCCCCTTCGAATGAGGAGGGCTAATCAGTCTGTCAAGTTTTTTTTTATTTATAATCAAGTTTAGTTTCATAGATTTAGTTTCTTTTCCATCACGGACTAAAACCATTTTTGAGATTCAATGAAAGTCTCGTCTTTTACTCAAGTAATCTTGTTCAACACTCGGCATCATTTTCCTTTATTGAGTTTAAGTTTCATTGTTAGTTTAAACCAATCACTTAGATTATCATACTTTGTCTGAGATGTAATACCGAAAAGGTTGGATCGAGCACGCAGTTTCATAAAAGCAATGGAGGAGAAGAGTCTCAAAATAGAATTGCATGTTTTGTATCTACCCATGATACAAAAACCTTCAAAATCATACACCACTTGTGAGATCCCACATCAATTGGAGAGGAGAATAAATCATTCATTGTAAAAATATGGAAACCTCGAGCTGACAACGATACGCAACAGGTAAAAAGAGACAATATCTACGTGGTAGCCTCGAGCTGTTACAAATGGTATCAAAGCTAGCCACTGAGCGGAATAGGGCTAGACTCTCAATAGTAGATGCATTTTAAAATTATGAAACTGACGACAATTCTTAATGGATCAAAGTAGACAACTAGTAACAGACTTGGGCTCTAGACAAAGTGCCGTCAAAGACAACATTAGTGAATTGTGAAATCCTATGTCCAATCACATAAAACCTATGAAAAAAAAAACCAAAATTTCTACTTTTGGATCACAAAAATCCTTAACAAACCACCAAACATGTTTTTCCAACATTTTTTTTATGAACAAAATGGAAAAACAGCCAACAAATCAGTGGATTGCGAAACTTATCCACAAACAGGAGAGAGAGAGAAGAGATGATTCCATGGATAGATGTCTCCAATTTACAAACTTCCGCGCACAGAAAATTCTGGGTCTTACAAAAAGAGAGAGAATTCGCATCAATTGAAGGCCGAATTCTCAGCCAGAGCCATCCATGGCTTCTCTCTCCACCTTCTTCTCCTTCCTCTTACCCTCAAAACCACCTCCCCCAAAACCCCAACAGCCCTTCATTGCCTCTCCTTCTCCGGCGACTCAGTTCCAAACCCTAAAATCCAGAGATGAATCGGTATCCCTAAAGCCCCTACAGGGTCCGAGTCATTCCGAGCCCTTATCGGCGGAATTAGCCTCTGTTATCTGTCCTTCGCTGGCCTTTGCCAATACTATGTTCTTCAATTCGGCGTATAATGTTCAGGTGATTGTGGATGACAATGAGCCGGAAGAGCGGCTTCTGGGTAGATTCCGGCGAGAGGTTATGAGGGCTGGTGTGATTCAGGAGTGTAAGAGACGGAGATACTTTGAGAATACTCAGGATACAAGGAAGCGTAAGACTCGCGAGGCTGCTAAACGCAACCGCCGGAGGTTTGTTCTTGGAATTTCTTGTGGATTCTTTTGGGATTTTTCTGATTCTTGGTTCTTTGATTCTGAAACTGTCTATGATTGTTTGTTTGTTGGGATTTGTTTTCTGTTTGAGTGTTGAATTTGATTGCTAGGAAGGTAATAGAGGCCTTTCCAAGAATTGTCTTGTGAATATGAAAGGTTTGTATGTAGAGGTTTACTCTTGACTGGCCTAATGTTCTTCCAAGGTTAAACTATAACAAGGGACGAGTTCAAGCTATGGTAGCCAGCTACGTAATGTTAGCGAGTAGTTATCTTGACAACCAAATGTAGTAGAGTCGGTAAAAATAGCCGAGGTGCACACAAGCGGGTGCAAACACTCGTCCACGTATAGAAAGAAGAGGCTAAACTATAATAACGTAGAACAAAAGAGAAAATAGGCACACTTCCTTGATATTTTTTACCTATACTCTTTTGAGCAACTTAGGATATGGAGCTAGAATTAAGAGAAAGTAATGGGAGAAATCGAACCTATGTCTTGAGAGAGAACCTCTAGGTTTTAAAATGCGTCTATTGGGGAGAAGTTTTCACACCCTTATAAGGAATGTTTTGTTCCCTTCTCCAACCGATGTAGGATCTCATAATCCACCCCTTGGAGACCCACCATCCTCGCTGGTACACCGCCCGGTGTCTGGCTTTTATACCATTTGTAACAACCCAAGGCCACCGTTAGCAGATATTGTCCGTTTTTGTCCGTTACGTATCGTCGTCAGCATCATAATTTTAAAACGTGTTTGTTAGGGAGAAATTTTCACACCCTTATAAGGAATGTTTTGTTCCCCTCTCACACAATAGGTAACGACAATCTTTACCAAAAGGATCACGGATAGGATTAGGAAGGAAATAGGACAATTTCAAAAAGAACTTTTATCTAGTTCTATTTAGAGGGAGTTTTAGCTTGAGAGGAACGTTATGATTTTTCGGGATTGGAGAGATCTGAGGATGAACCTCGGAAGTTGATTAGTTTTAACTCTTTGTTACGAACGTTTGTTAATCGAGCATTTGGCCATTCTTGTAGCTAGTGTGGGTCTCCTTTTGGTGGACTCATTTTCTGTATGCTCTCGTACATTCTTTCATATTTCTCTTCAAAAGCTCGGGTTTTCTTTCTTTCTTTTTTGCGAAGGAGATCTAAGATGGAAATTCTGGGCTAAGTTGTTTAATGATTTGGGTTGAACAGGCGCCCATTCACAAGAATTACACCAGAGAACAAGCAGGATGTGCCTGCAACCAAGCAGGAAGCTGATGATGACAACTGGGATTTACCTGAAGAAGGCATTCCAAATTAACCTAATCCAGAAGTTCAGTCCACCAAAATGTTTAATGTTTTCTGCTCATCTTTAGATTTTGGGAAGCTGGTAGTACTCTGTAATGTAAGTTATTTTCCATGTTAGATCTTCTTTAGTTGAGGAGTTTTTGCAATGTTCCTTATGAACAAGTAGAAATGGCCATTCCTTGTACGTATGAATTCCGGTAGAGATGGTTAAATTACAAGTCTAGTCCACCAGCTTTTAATTTGGTGTATTTTATAATTTGTTTAATAAAGTTTCGAATTTTGTGCGTGATAAGTTTGTTGATATTGTCCATTGTTTGTTGATATTGTCCACTTTTGCCTGTTACGCATAGTCATCGACCTCACGAATTTTAAAATGTGTCTTTTAGGGAGAGGACACCCTTATAAAGTTTCCCTTGCCAACCAATGTGGGATCTCATAGTCCACCCCCCTCCCAATGGTCTCGTTAACACACTGCCCAGTGTCTAGCTATGATGTTATTTATAATAGCTCAAGTCCACCGCTAGTAGATATTGTCCGCTTTGGCATGGTATTTGTTGCCATTAGCCTTAGTTTTTAAAATGCATCTTTTAAGAAAAGCTTTCCATACCCTTATTAAATTCTCTTCTCCGATCAACATGAATCTCAAAAAACAAAAAAAAATAAACATGATTAAATAAAAACTTAACATCTAAATGAAATAGGAATTAAACTATTCGGCAAAGTCAGAGAAGAAAGATTTTTCAAGCTTATAATCTAGGAAGAACTCGTAATCCACAGGCTTAATTTGACTCACCATTTGAAGGCAAGGCAATGCAGTAGAGATGATTCTGGTTTTCAAAGAATTTTCCTCAATTTTTATGATTCAGAACCACGAACTGCAGTAGAATTGTTCCAAGCACTTCATAGACTCATCCTAAAGAGCTCACTTGGAGGAGGAAGATAGCCTGCAAGGAGCATTCTAGTTATCTTCAGCCAAATGGAAATTATTTGAAGTCATGGCTCTAATTATCAAATGTTTACGTTCAAGGAGACGCATCAAATTAGATACCCCTTTCCAGAGGATGGCAAGAGTCATTGAGGAACATCGAAAAGACGAAAAATCTCGATTCTCTCGAGAATTTTGTTGTTGCTCTTTGTTCAATCACAAAATCGTATATTTTGATACAACTCCGACTGGGATATGCTTGAAACTTCTACCTAATATGAGGACTTGATGCAACTCTCACGGTTGGTTTCTTTTTCTTCTTCAACACTTTCTTTTTCTTCTGGGGCACTCCCTGTCCCCTCTTGAAAATGGCCAAAACCTCAATACTGCAACCATAACCAAGTTTATGTCATAAAGAAGCTCTTATCAAGTATTGGAGAATAAGAGTGTACTTAAATGATATCAATGTTTTGTGCCATTTAAGTTGGACGAGAAAGATGCTTCAAATCGAGCCCCGACATAGATGAGTAATATAATTGATGTTAAGATCTAGAAGAATAGTAAATGATAACGATGGCCTGAAAATAGGGATACTCTTTTTTGTCGATAAATTTTAGAAAGATATGTACATTGTATCTTTTTTGAATGAAAATTATTATATTCAATTTATCATGTTTGATCAGAACTAACTTCAAACTAGTGATAAGGTATGATTTTAAGATTTATTGAAAGTATAGGGACTACAATCGAATGTGACTAGGATAAATATCGTGATTTATCTCTAGTGCCTAATTATGATTTTACCTACAAGAATCTAACAGAAAGAAAATAAGATCATTACCTCTGGGTGCCAGGAAAGAAATTAAAACCATGGGCCTTCGCCAAATGCCACGCATTGCTAGACAGTAACATCTTGCAATCCTATACAGAGAAAAACATAGCCATAGTATATATAATGCACACACATTGTAAAAAGTACATGCAAATTTCCCTTTGAGATCATGGAAGGAGAGCAGGAATACAGTCGAATTTGATGGAATTTAGAGGCAGCTTTACGAAAAACTTACCTCCTTGAAGCTTTCCCATCCACAACTTATATAAATAAGAGTCTGAGGCAGTGAATGATTTGGTTCCAAAGCTGTACTCCCAATTTGGACTGTTTCTTCCTTGGCACGTAAAACCCATGGCCTTTTTTCATCTTTCTTATCCGTCAAATGTGGGCTGGAGAATTTGGAATTCAAATGACAACGAACTAAAATGTTAGGAGAGGAAAATTTAAAAGCCTTAGAGGTCATCCAAAACAACCTTTTAGATAATGACTTCACTTTACGCTTTAGTGATGCTATATCTCTCAATGTATCAGCAAGTGATGCATCCAAACCTTTTCTTGGAGGATCGACAACAACTACATCTGATCCCACAAGCCAAGTAAGAGGATCCTGTGCAATTAGTAGATACAGCAGAAAATATAGCTATGATACTGGTGTAAGTCTCGTATGCAGTAAATGAAATCAGTAAAATAATTCAAATGATGGGTAATTAAAAACTGAAAGGCTGGAGTACTAACTTTTGAAGTGTCTGCATGGTGCCAACTGATACTGCCATCAACTCGGTCCGGTAGACGTTCAACTGTTTTCTCAAATGATAGCTTAGACTCTTTGTTGACCTCGACACACTTCACAAATCTGAAAGCAAAAGTAACATTGGGTTATCAACTTCCATATGTTTAAATGCAGTGAAACTTTGAATCCCACGGCATGCATAATTGTCCTAGTCTTGCCTGCATTTCCTTGTGGCAGCTAATGATAATCCAATCACACCAGCTCCTGCATACAAATCAGCAACTGATGCTCCATATGGAACATACTTCTGCAACTTCCGGAGCAAGCTATCAAAAGCCTGGAAGAAAAGAGTATAGGTTGGATGATCCAATGGGATTATATCAGGATGTGATGCCAATAAAAAAGTTTAATGGGCATGAAACACTAATTACGAGGTTTGGCAAATTTGGAGACTGGATTGATTTGCTGGAACGAGATTAAGAATTTTAATCCTGCTTTAAGATCTAGACTTCGAAGATTGGAAAATTTTGGCAGTTTCTCCAGCAGAAGTATGAGATTCCCAACCCAAAGATCTCAGTAAAATCATTTTTAGTTCTAAAAAAATTTCAAAGGATTAGCAAGTCTTCATCATAGGGTTATTCACCAGGAAAACACTGATGGATTTCAGAAAATATACTCCAGTGTCTACCTCAGCCACCATTTATGTGCAAAATGAAAATGATGCAGAAGGCTGGGCGATTGCCTTTCTTTACTTTTTTCTCTTTCCCAATTTGGAATATGCTCTCCATAATTTTGATCTTTCTAATGTAATATGGCTGGTTTCTTCCTTCAGCTGGCTCTTTGCCATCCTTTGAAGAACAAAACCAAATCTATTTGAACCAATGCCACCCTTGCCTCTCTTTTGGGAGCTTTTAGAGGAGAGGAACCATGAAATGTAAGCATGGAAGTAAAGATGGAATCTGGGATACCATTTTTTTTAGAATGGAAGTATAGTTTTTTTTTATCTTCACTACTACGTTTTTACTTATTAGCATGGCAACTATATTAAATTATTATTATTTATTCACCCTAGTTCTCTTAGAAAAAAGATTAGATGGGCAATCTGCAACTAGGCATTAAGAGTCAGGAATACATTGTAACGACTCAAGCCTACCGCTAGCAGATATTGTCCTCTTTGGGCTTTCCCTTTCGGACTTCCCCTCAAGATTTTTAAAATGCGTTTGCTAGGAAAAGGTTTCCACACCCTTATAAAAAATGTTTTGTTCCCCTCTCCAACCGATGCAGGATCTCATAATCCACCCTCCTTCAGAGCCCAGTGTCCTTGTTGGCACTCGTTCCCCTCTCCAATCGATGTGGAATCTCACAATACACCTCTCTTCGAGGCCAACGTTCTCGCTAACACTCGTTACTCTCTCCAATCATGTGGGATCTCACATACATGGTATCAAAACAAGTCAAAAACCCAACCAAAATTATAAGTAATAAAATATATTTCCCAAGAATAAAATGATTTCTGAAATTTGAAACATAAATATTTAAGAACCTGTGTATTTGCTTGGCCAAAACTTGATGGTGTCAGGCAAATGTCTATTCCACCAACATGCTCCCAAAAATCTCTTTCGCCTAAAAGATGCCTCCATCTATTACCAAATATTACCTGCAGTACAGGTGAAATGTATCCATTTAACAAAGGAAAACTTCGTAAATCATGAATCAAACTTAGCAGTGACGGATAGAAACAAGCAAATATTCATTACTCCAACTCTTACAATGAAGAAACTTACATTGTTAGATGATGTTTGAAAATTTGCCCACACAGAATGAACTAGATGAGTATTACTTCGGGCACCACCATTTTTCCATAAGAACTGTTGTTCAGTACACCAAAATAAAATGTAAATAGAAATCTTGCCAAAAACGATCTTTTCTTTTTCCTTTTGGGGGAGGAGGCAGGGTTCTCAAAACTCACATTGGCTAATGCATTTAGCTTGTCAGAATTCTGTGAAGTTTCACTCCTTGAATTCCAAACTAAAGCTATCTGTATCTTACCTGAAAACAGACATAAATTCAATCAATCCTACCTTTTCTAAGACCTTAAGCAATGGAGTAAACTAATATCCTAATATCAACTTAGTTAGCATGTAACCATTTTTGTATCTTTCTGAGGAAGGAAGGGATGTGCTATAAGTCGTCACAGCCATCTGCATCAAAATCATCGAGTATTATCACTAACATCACCATTAAAGAACAAACAAATTGTCTGCCCAATATTCATTTGAGGATTATTTTAATGATAACCTGAACATATCGCAAATCACCAGTCCCCTGATCTTCATCATAAGGCTCTACGTTTAATTCAGTGATGCCTTCATATAGCCCCCAAAGAAGATGCAAATAATTCAGTCATTATAGAACCCCTAATTTTAGAAATAGAAGAAATGTTCATCCAGATCACTTGAACTTCATAAAGAACACACCTCGTTTTAACAATTGAACTGCCGCATTTATATTAGGGTGATGAGCTGCAGGAACATTTTTGTTTAACTTAAACAATCATAATTAATGGAAGACGAAGAATAGAGCATAACACTAAGGCAAGTAGAAACGGAACCTTTGCAATCAGGAATATCCACGACATTATGAGTTCCCTCTTGATAAAGCCCAATCATAGGGCTTGTAGACGAGCCACGAACGGCTAATTTCGCACGGCACCTCCATCCCCACTAAAATCAAATCCATGTACCAAAAATAAAAGCCAGACGATTATTCAATAGGATTAAACGAATTCTATCAACACGAACAAAATTATGAGGAAAAACAAGTCAACCAGTTTGCAACTATCAAATGTAAAATCCGATACTCCAAGATTGTTGAAGAATTGAGTCGCCTCCTCAACGATGACCGGCCGGTGGAGGTCGAACTCGTGTGTGCATCCGGAGCACCTAAAACATTCAGTAACAAAAAAAAGTTATTCGATATATGAGATTCAGATATTGGAACTGTAATGGAAGGTGGAACATACGATTGAAAGTGAGTGCACTGGAGTGCACACGCCGGCGAGGATAGTGAGTCCGGAGTTGATTTCGCAGAGAAAGACAGCAGAGGTGGCGGCGACGGCGGCGAAGGAGAAGAATGAGTGCGCACTGAGGTGGTAGAGAGTTGACAAGAAATGAAGGGTGAAATTGAGCGAGCCGTGAAGTAGCACTGAAGCATCGTTCTCTCCGGTGGCCGGTGACGCGCCGGAGCGGTGAAGAGAGGTATGGCGGGAATAGATGGATAACTTTAATTACTCTGTCGTATAAATATCTCGAAAAACCATTAAAAAAAAACAAATAAAAAAAGTTAAGATACTCGGACCCGGTCGGCTCGGTTGTAAGATGTGCATTGAATCGACAAGTCGGACAGATTACTACGACAAATCGTCGTGAATAAGTCATTTTTTTATTTACATTGTTCCTATTATAAATGTTTTCTCACTAAATTTAGAAGTATAAGAACTAAATAAGGTTCTAATTTAACCCTCTGAATTGGGTCTAGTCGAGTCAACTAGGTTTGTTTTTCAGGTCCAGTCGAGTCAACTAGGTTTGTTTTTCAGGTCCAATTCAGTTAGGTTGTTCATTTTTTTTTGCTAAATAAGGTTCCAACTTAACCTTCTATTTTTTAGTTTGGTTGGGTCGGGTCAACTAGGTTGTTCATTTTTTCTTAATTTTTTAGTTTAGTAGAGTTGAGTTGGATCCGTACATATCACATTAGTAACTAAAAATATCATTACATATAAGTGCACTTTATTTAGGTTATCAAACTATTTGAACATCCATACGTCAAATTGAAAACAAGAAATAAATTCTCAATTATAATAGATGTATGTATGTATCCTAATTTAACCAAATTTCGCTCGAGTTGAATCAGATTGAACCGACCCGAGCAAACATTAACCTATGAGCTGAACACCCCTAAAACCTTATTTTAGGACAACTTAAGTATAATTAAAAAGAGTTCATTTAAATTATATAGAAAATCCGAAACGGACAACATTATCATCCCAAGTCAGTAAACATCAAAGTAGCTGAACTTTTCATCGAAATTAAACCATTTATTGACTCGTAAGATAGAAACATGTCGGGTTGACATCAACAACTCGACGATAATACCACACCTATTGAGTCTAATGTTCCAAAGTTGATCTATGGTTAAAAAAAAATGTGATTCAGAATCATTCAGAAAATCTGCAGCAACAAGGCTTCTTTATCGAACTCCGACAGATATATCTATTCTCCCCTATTCAACCAGCTAGAGCTGCATAACTAACTAATCATCGGTTCCAAAGTAACGATCGCCAAATTCACCCATACCTGGTACGACACGATACTCTTCGTTCAATCCATCGTCGATCTCAGAAGTGACAATTTTCAAGAACGGGTATCGTTTGCAAACACAGTGAATTCCCTCCGGGGCCTGAACTCCAACGGAGTGAATATATTGACATCAGTATTGATAGTTACTATGATCAACCAATTTGGATAGCATAAAATAACTCACAGATATCAAGTTGAGGAATATGATGTGCGATTCTGGAACTCCCTTCTGTATGAGTAGGTCAATTGCTTGATTAGCTGAGTTACCTGAAAAGATCACGAATACATGCGTTTTAATAGGAAAAAGGGTCGGTTGTCTCGTTAGAATAATTGAGGTACAGCCAAGCTGGTCCGAGCACGCACGGACATCACAATAAATAAACAAAACGTAAGTCCGAGTTGACAGTAATTCTATGGCCACCTAATTAGGCTAAACAAAACTTGGGAATCTATATGCAAATGAAACTTGGATTTAAAGCCATGCTCTAATTGTCTACTCTAAAGGTTAACTTATTGTTGTATAACAGATTAATGATGAGAAAAATAGGAATTCAGACTAATAGCAATGACGATGATGAAATAGTTACCGGTAGCGAGAACAGGATCTAGGAGTAGGACATGTCGCTCCGATATGTCATTGGGTAATTTCTCGTATATCAGCTGTTCAGTTTGAACAAACTATAAGAAAACTCTATGACGTCGATATAAGAAAGCACAAGATCAAGCCCCAACAAACACAATTCAGGAAAAACATTTTAATTGCACCTGCTTCCCGTTATCTCCCTCACGGTGAATCAGAATCTTCCCGATTTTTATCCCTTTGCAACATGCACGCAATGCGTTTTCCATGCTTTCACCACTGTATTAGATTGAGGATAACCATCAGAAATGAGAACCTTCTCATCAACTCTTAGTTGACATATCTCATTTTTCCTCGAAGTCGGTCCAAAATTTTATCACAAACACACATGCAACCAGCAAGTTCATCTCAGACAAATTCTAGTTGCCATGATTCAGACAGCAAGTATGAAATATATTCACGTCAAACTAACCTTCGAACGATGGATACCCCACATAGTTTTTTGCAGAAATCAACCCCAGTGTATACAGATGCTGAGATCAAAAGCATGCAGTCATTCTTCATCAGTATCCATACACCAGGTAAGTGAGATCAGTTTAGATTACAGGAAAAAAAACTCAGCAAGAGAAAGGAGTTTATATCACACGGACAGATATCAGTAAGCACGAGGCTCGTTACTTCCGTAACTCACCTGTTGGAGTGACCACTTGTTTTTCAGTAAACGGCAAATGGCCAAGGCCATGCTCCACAACCTAAAAGTTAAAAGAAACAAAATCTATAAGAATGTTGAGATTGTTCAACTTTTCTGGCATAAATGACCTTGCAATTGATATATGTAGCAGAAAGTACCAGACGTATAAGGCGGTCTGAATAGAAAACAAAATCGTGCTTTGAGATGTCCCGATCTCGAATTAATGTATGCATGCCTCTAATCTGTGACATTCAGTTACCTACGTGAGATTATGGAGAGGAGAGGAGTAAGAGCTCAAATGAGAACAGGAACAACTACGTATGCTTTAGCCTCGTGTCTGAAACAAACAACATAAATAGAATACAGATTTTCTAGTAAACCCTTTTTCTTAATGAGAAAACAAGCTTTCAACCAGTAACAAGACGAAGGCAACAAGCTCATGTCTCAAGCAATAAAATCATATCTTTGTTAACATATCTTCAACTTTTTTTCTCAAAATTAAGAATCTCGAGTCTAATACTGCACAACTCTATCTGTCTTCACAATCTCTTCCAGTTTCAGGCTGGTGAAGATTGATTCTGGAAAGTAAAAAAGTGTTGAGAGAAAGTGGAAAACATAACGTTACGACAAATTGCTATTTGAAAATGTTATACCTGAAATGTTGATTGAATGACCGTAACATTGGGGTATATTTTGCATAGGTCATGCTGGCCTAACTTTGTATGGATGTGTTGCACAATCAAATCAATTGCAACATGGTTATCACCTCCACGTGGTATGATCACATCAGCATACTTCTTTGATGGCAGAATGAAATCATCAAAAGCAGGTTTTACAAACTTCGCATACTGCACAAATAACAAGAATGGAAATATTTCACCAAGTATATAATGAATTCAAAATCAAATGTCAAAGGAATGGCAATCACATGCTGCATACTGAAGTGTTATTGATCCCGCTATAAAAATCTATAAGCATACAACAAGACTTGCTTGCCTAACATAAACAAAAGTTGCTAACTCTTCAACTATTCAACCCCCCCATAGTCACTGCTCTAGATGATAGAGGCAACCCTGTGATCTTGCATAGGATATGGCAATGTAAATCATTGGAAGCAATATATCGCTCAAGTTGGTGAATTCCTCAACAGATTGGGGATTACATCAATATAGTTATCATAACAGCCAACTAATGAGCTTAGGGAACATTTCAAAATTCCCATAATCAGAAGGAATGATTATTTTGATCACAATAAGTTGTGGAAAACTTGTGAAAATAATTCAATACACACACAGGTTTCAACATTTTTAGATCAGAGATCTCATTAGGTTGGATCCAAATTCATGAAAGATGTTAGTTTACCTGTTCAAGAACGGAGTTAATGTCTCTGCCCCTTTCTACGGTATCACGTCTAATTCTACGAGCAAGCCTCACATCAGCATCTAAAACCATGCAGGGATAAATATTAGGAGAAGGTAGAGAACCTTTAGTACAAGTAATATGTAGAGTATTTTACATTTGTCTGATAAAAATTTAAATACTAAAGATTAGCCCCTAAGAGGGCCAGCTGTTTAATGTTTTTCTCCTTCCTTTCACAACACTCAAATCTTCCACAGGATAAAAGTAACTTTCAACAAAATATTCACATAAGTTCTGAGTTCAGCGCTCTTCGCTCATCCTATTCATTCATTATACAGTGCAAGCTTTCCATAAACTTTCCACACTCAGGCAGCCCATTTAACTAAAGGCTCATTGCAAGGGTCTAAAGTATTTGATAGGGAAAGTGAAATCACAATGAGTTAAAAAAGAAAAAAAAAAAGACAATAGTAAAGAAAATAGAGGGAGCACAATGTTGAACCTGTGTCAACAAATATCTTCATATTCATGAGATTGCGGACTCTTTGGTCATGGAAAACAAGAATTCCTTCCACGATGATAACATCAGATGCATTTACCTGGAGAGAAGTGATCATTAAATTCTCCGAAAAACACTTGCAACGAATAGATACCTCATCCAACCCCCTCAAAACAGAAAAGCAAGTGAACATTTCGAAAGAAATATCAGCACCTGTCGAAAGCTATCTACACAGCGTTGATGAGTCTTAAAATCATAAATTGGGACATGGTAAGATTGCCCACTCTTTAGCTTCTCGACACAATCCAAAAGCTGCTCGGTGTCAAAAGAATCTAATGGATAATTCAATGAAATTAATCAAAGAGAGAGAAAGATGGTATATACCGTTTATATGGCACAATGACTACCTAAATCCAAGAGCTTAAGATGTTGGATTGGGGTAAACATAATTCCTTATTATGCATACTCGCATCTCTTAGTTACCAATCACATTGCTATCCCATAATTAAGAAATATTAACAAGTGATACAGCACTAGAACTCCATGCTTTCCATCTAAAAGTCAGCAAGGGAAATACAAGTTGAATTCACTAATTTCATTACCAGGATGATCAAAGTTATACTCGTGCACGCGTTCAAGTTCCTCGGCTGTCAACCCGCGGTAAAACGAGTCCTATAGCGAAGCCATGAAATTCAAGAAACGGAAGAAAATTCTAGAGCAAGATCCAGAAAAAAGGAAGCTTGCCTGATTGACCAGCACAACCCTATGATCATGGAGTTGCTGTATAATCATATCACACACCGTCGTCTTCCCAGACGCAGTACCTCCAGAAACACCTATCATTAACCGTACCAACAGTGATAACAATTTCGATCCAAACGGAATGAGTTTTAACTTCTAATGCATGATCAAGAAAAATACCAAGCGCGAAGATGAGAACAAATCAAATCAAATCAAATAAAATCATTCACAAAAATCCAAATCCCCTAACAAAGCAATCAAGAACAGATACAAGAATTACCGATGACGAAAGGCTGCTTAGGAGAGTTAGCATCGACCTGTGCAGAGGAAGCGGAGAGTGAAGAGCGGTGAGCGGGAGAAGAAGTTGAGGAAGAAGGTGGAGAGGAGATAAGCCCGTCGAGTCGGAGGCCGGAGAAGTGAGGTCCGGAGGCGGCTTCCATGACGTAATCTATCGAAGTGGTTTCTTCCGGCATGGCTGCTGATCGGAGGACAAGTCGACGGAAGGATTACCGGTGGTCGGACGAAGGAATTGGCCGGGAAACACAACGGCGAAAACCGGCGGATTTGGCCGGGAAACACAACGGCGAAAACCGGCGGATTTGGCACAACGATTACAGCTGCAGAAATTTGACGCTTCCGTTTCTGAAATAATGTGATTTTAAATAAATAAAAGACGAATTTTGAGTATGAATATGCTGCTTTTGATGCTTTTTCCCCTCAGCCATGCCGCCGGGCGGTCGAACAACCGAGATGAACCGGTTCTCCATTTTTTCCCATCTGAACCGGACTATTGGTTCCTCCAACCAGACCCGATTCATTAGGTTAAATTACAGGTTGTCTTTCTTTTTTTTTTTTTTCACGTATTTATTAAATCCAAAATTAAAATTTTTTAATTCTTTTTCCCTATTTTTCTACCACTAATTTTATTTTTCATGATAAAATTATTTAAATTTTTATGTCAAACTCCAAAAACTATATTATATATATATATATATATATATATATAGATATATATAAATATTCTTGAATTTTCAAAAAATTTAATAATATCTAAAACAAAAAAAAATGAATATTACCTTTTAATTTTAAAAGTGTATCAAAAATACCTTTTTATTTTTCTAAAGTTTTATTATTATTATTATTATTTAATTTTAAATAACTGTTAAATAACTTTCTAAATTAAAAACTTTTAGAATAAAAAAAATTAAAAACTTTAGAGATAATTATCTACGAGGGTAAATAAATAATTTCAATTATATTTTTTAAAACTTTTTTTTAGCGTAGGAATATTTTTAAAAGATATTAACGAAAATTTATAAGTTATTTTTTAAACCATATTAAAAGTTGAAAGTATTTTTAAAATAAATTAATAATACTTTCTAATCGAAAAAATAACAGTATTTTAAAATATTTTTATAGATAAAATACAAAATTTATGAATATTTTTATTAATTGAATCGAGCGGATTAATTTAATAAAATATATTATAATAATAAAATATCTAAACCATTAAATGTAGAATACTTGAATTATATTTAAGCTAAAAACTATTAACTATTAAATTATTAAAATCGTACACTATGTGGAACAAATATAAAATAACATAACACAGAGGTTCAAGCGAACCCTTCTTACTACAATCACACGAACCTATACTACACGTTAATCTTGTTTAGACCGAACCATGCTTATTAATGAAAGTAATGAGATATTTGTAAACAACGTCGTTGGCGTTGATGCCCATGATAAAATCAGCATGGGCGTAGTTTTCAATGTACTGGACAGTAAGCTTGTCGACATCGTGAGACTTTAAGATTTCAAGGAGGTGACCCACGTCTCGAAGATCCGAGAGAGCGTCCCGACCCCCGTAGCTTATGAAGATCGGAACGTCACGAGGAATTTTGGAGAGGTCATACAACGGCGGATTGATTTTTCCGTAGTGTCTCAAGTTGTAATCCATTCTCTCATAGTTGAACTTCGCCAATACTCCATATCGAGCAACTGGTTATCGAATAAAAAAAACTTGACGATGTAAACAGAATATTAATAAATAAATAACTGATGAGTTCTTTTTAATGAGA
Source organism: Cucurbita maxima (assembly GCF_002738345.1). Lineage (NCBI taxonomy): Eukaryota > Viridiplantae > Streptophyta > Magnoliopsida > Cucurbitales > Cucurbitaceae > Cucurbita > Cucurbita maxima. Next base: position 3,144,245 of record NW_019272027.1, read on the forward strand.
CGGTTCAATGAGTGAAACTTACTTTGAGATAAGTGAACCATGTTCCTAGTCGATGTCGACTGAGGTTCGTTCTTGAGAAAGAGCTCAACGGTCGATGAATTGAGACAACAATTTTGGCCTACACAAATTAGTTCGAATTTCTCTGCTTAAAAAATACTTTAATTAAAAAATTAAAAAAAAAAAACAAATCTTAAAAACAGTATTGATGTACCCGTGAAAGCAGATAATAAGTCATAGCAATTGACTCTTGGACGAAAACACAACGATTTTAGAAAGTTCCCCACGGCCACCCTATCGTCAACCACACCATGTTAACACAAATTTATAATAAGCACTTGTTTCTAGAGATGTCGGTTTAATCAACGGAGCCCAACTTTACAGGGAACCGCTCCAACGTGAAGGATTAAATGTAATCTCTGTCCTCAACCACTCACCAATATCCGTCACACTTGTGTGTGTGTGTATAGAGAGAGTCCTATTCAAGTGAAGAGAGTCCTATTCAAGTGAATGTTGTCTTTTTTTAACTTTTCACTCCCGGGAGTGAATGTTGTCTTTTTTTTAACTTTCCACTCCCGAGAGTGAATGTTGTCTTTTTTTAACTTTCCACTCCCGAGAGTGAATGTTGTCTTTTTTTAACTTTCCACTCCCGAGAGTGAATGTTGTCTTTTTTTAACTTTCTACTCCCGAGAGTGAATGTTGTCTTTTTTTAACTTTCTACTCTCGGGAGTGAATGTTGTCTTTTTTTAACTTTCCACTCCCAAAACTTTCCACTCCCAAGAGTGAATGTTGTCTTTTTTTTACTTTCCACTCCTAATGTTGTCTTTTTTTAACTTTTCATTCCCGGTTTCTCCCTTAAGCTGTTTTAAAAATCTCGAGGGAAAATTCGAAAGGAAAAAACCAAAAAAGACATGCTAATGGGACTCGGAATAGAACTCGAGAAGAGGGGATGGAATAAATTACCCTTTTGGATCGAACTCTTCAACACCCAAAGCTTTGGTAACAACCTACAAGAAGCATCAAACAAAGGTAACGGCGGTGAAGAAACGGAGGAAATTTTCACAATAAAACTCCAAGAGTCACCCACCTGAGGTAACAACGACCGGGCAGCCACGGCGCCGATAACGGTGGTCATGTGGCTGAGATAAGCAATGGGGCTCAAAAACGCCACCGACTGCAGCTGCTCCACCAGCTTCCCCTCCGCCAGTGAAGCAATTAGTATTAACGTTCCCTGACGATCAATTAACGGACGTTAAAAGGGGCGGCCGGAATGAAAAATGTAGTGAATCAGGATCAAAGAATTCACCAATGAATGGCCAACGTAGTGAATCTTGTGGCCGGTTTCTTGGGAGACGTGGTCGAAAACGGCGGGGAGGTCGTAGATGACGAGCTCGTCCCACGACCAGTTCCAAAAGGCCGAGGAGGATGGGTCGAGGGAGATGTGGTGACGGCTGAAGCGAGTGCCTCGAGTGTTGGCGATCCATACGTCGTAGCCCTTATCGGCGAGGATCAACGGTAGGTTCTGCTCCGGGGAATTCAACAACCATGTCATCCCGTCCTGCGTAAAATCGGTCGTCATTGTTTTGGTAGAGAAGGAGAAAGGAATTATATTGCTATCACCGACATGCATGTCGGTGGTGGCTGGTCGGCGACAGGCTGTTGCCACCGACGTCTACTACTCAATCGAGAAGAAGGAAGATATTATTGAAATTTTTAAAATTTAAAAATAATAACTAAACATACCACAAGAACGCCATGTTGTATGATGACGGGTTGCTTTTTTACTCCATTGTCACTCTCATATCGACCTTCTGGGATCCTCTGTACACTTAAAATATATCCATCTTTTGTTTGCACCTATAATTTAGGTCAAAATTAGATTGAGTTATTAATAACTTATCCAATCAAGTTACGTACGCTCGATCGTAATCGATACCCTATTAATTATGCTATGTTCGTAAACATAGATTTCAATTTCAAACCCGTAAATTAGAATCCATGACTTTTAAAGCTTTCTATTTTTAAAAGTTAAACGTAAAACATGGTCGAAAGTTTGTTTTGTCAGTTAAAACATATCACCTCAATCAAGCTTTTAACGGGTTTTCCATGGAGATTGTGTGAGAGCCCACGTCGGTTTGTAAAATATCGTTGAAAGTTCGTTTTGTCAGTTAAAACATATCGTCTCGATCAAACTTTTAACGGATTTTTCATGGAGATTGTGTGAGATCCTACATCGGTTAGAAAAATATGAAAGACAATATCTATTAGCAGTGGACTGAGACTGAGACTGTTACCGAATATAATAATACCTGAATTTCCTGACACTTATAACCATGAATGGTGACACCAGAAGAACAGATGCCGGCTTCATCGGTTGGAACATCAACAACGCCATGTCCTCTGCCGCAACAACCACCGAGAACCACCAACACCACCGCGGCCACCGCCGTAGAAAACCCCCTGAAATAGGTCATTTCCACCGCCACTACTTGTTCTACTATGTTCTTCACTCTCGTGTGAGTTGGGTTTTTATAGTGTGAAAGGAAAAGAACAAAAATAGTGTGAAACCAAAAGGGAAGGTGTGAAAGCAAGGAAGATTTTGTCGTGGAGGATGGGCCCCACGTTGAGGACGTGGCAGCTTTTCAGGCGAAAATGGATAAATTTCGCCGGTTAAGATGGACAGCCTTTATTTGTATCATTTTGTGGCATCATAATCATCAAGAGTTGTCACTCTCCTAATTATTCGGCTTCCCATTCTGTGTGGATAAGGATGTTTATGCCATTATTGTGTGACCCGATCAACTCAGATTACCCAACCCGAACCCTAAAAGTTGGATGCAGGTTACTTTTTTTCTTTCTCCATTTAGGTTAGATTGAATTTTTGAAGAAGAGAATAAGATTACTGAGATTATTTGTTAAAACTACCACAACTAAATGGTGTGGGTAAATTACGAGGATATGGAGATAGTAATAATTTGGTTCGAACGTGAAACTTGGATCTGAAAAATTCAAAGAGAGGTCGAGAAACACTTTTTGTGAAGATGTCAACAACCTGGTTCGAAGGAGGCGTAAAGAAACACTTTCTTGCCCATCGAGAACTGTAGAGGGATCGTCGATCAGTGGCGATGTTGTCTTGGCTTCGATGAGAATATGTCTAACCCATGAAGAGGGATCGTCTATCTTGGCTTCGATGAGAATATGTCTAACCCATGAAGAGGGATCGTCTATCTTGGCTCCAGCGAGAATATGTCTAACCCAACAAGTAGAAGGGAAGAGTCGCCACATTAGGTGAATGAGCCAATTTTGGCAAGAAGGGTGGCGGCGACTTCATTGTCAAAGAGGCTAATGCGGCGCCCAGATTCCGAAGGTAAATCTCTATAGAAGGTCGATGGGCTTATCGAGATTTCGTATATTTCCGAAGAGAACGCTAATGATGATTTTGAGATTAGGGTTTCTGTGAAGGATAAAGGGTTGATTGGGAAGAAAATGAGAGAGGCTATGTTGGCTAAGGGGAAACCAATTGTGTTGGAGAAGGTGAGGTTATATGTACAGAGTAGGCGAAGGGTGATTTGGAGGTCAGAAGGGTGGAATCGAAGAGTAATCAATCGGCTCTGCATGTAGCAACCATGGAGACTGCCTCTACGGCGTCAAAGCCAGTGGTGATGCTGAAGAATAACAGAGTATTCAAAAGTCATTGAAAAGAAAAGATCGGAGTTGTTAAACCGAAAGAGTTCTAATATCATGAGAATATTTACATAATCCACCACACCTAAATGGTGTGTGAAATTTAGTACTAAATATCATTCACAATTACCTAAATAGGATTACAACCCTAGACGAGTTGGATTTAACCCAATCCAACTTGAAAACAGAGGATTCGAGTTGTTCGGGTCAAAAAGAAAATGAATGAATGAAATTGGTTCAACTAAACCACTAGGCACTAGACCAAAACGTGAACCACTCGTCTCCTCCTTCTCCCGACTCGTAATCCTAGAGGCACAATAGTTAAAGTCAATGACACGAACCCGAAGTGATGGTGTATGAATGCTATCAAATTGAAGGAGGCAACGAAGATAGTAACTCATAGCTCTTTCTGAAGCTGCACGTATTTTTGTGGAGAGACGACCTCAACTCAACTTTTATAGTCAAGTAGATCGACGACTAGATGTTCGATTATGTTTATGAACAGTTGAGGGGGAAATCTTTGTCCCCAACCCACTCGCTACTATGGCCAATGGTGAATGGGAATGGGAATGGACACTAAATTTCTCTCTTTCCATGGAAAATATTGTGGACCATCTCCCATTTACTTCCATAAATGTCCATTTCAAAATGAATAGATATGGGTCACAGTGTCGTTTTGAATGAGTTAGGAAATCTCTGTTTAAACGAGGGATGGAAGAAGCGGTGAAGAGAGATTTCTCCCCATTAGATAAACGGGGTTGGAGACGAGAATTGTGTCCCCTTATTCCATCCTTACCCAATTCCACATCCCACCTCGTCCCTACTCTATATATATTACATTACATTTTCATAAGGGGCCAGTCAGTCAAGCGGTTCGGGTTTTCGGTAGCTCCACGTTTGCCTGCCCCCTCATAGTCCATTAGTGGGTAGGGTAGTGAACTTATAGGGCGCCCGTGTAACGACCCAGAGCCACCGTTAGTCGATATTGTTCTTTTTGCGCTTTCCCTTTCGAGTTTCCCCTTCCACAAACCATGTTTTGTTCTTCTCCCCAACCAATGTGAGACATCACAATCCACCTCCTTTGGGGCCAGCGTCCTCATTGACATTCTTTCATTTCTCCAATCGATGTGGGACCCTGCCAGTTTTGTTCTTCTCCCCAACCAATGTGGGACATCACAATCCACCCCCTTTGGAGCCCAACGTCTTCGTTAGCACTCTTTCCTTTCTCCTCCAATCGACATGGACCTCGCCAAATCCACCTCCCTTTGAGGCCCAGCATCCTTACACTGGCACACCATCTCGTGTCTACCCCTTTGGGGAACAGTCTCCTCACTGGCACATAGTACGGTGTCTGGCTCTGATACCATTTGTAACGACCCAGAGCCACCGTTAGTCGATATTGTTCTTTTTGCGCTTTCCCTTTCGAGCTTCCCCTTCCACAAACTATGTTTTGTTCTCCTCGCCAATGATACCATTTGTAACGACCCAGAGCCACCGTTAGTCGATATTGTTCTTTTTGCGCTTTCCCTTTCGAGCTTCCCCTTCCACAAACCATGTTTTGTTCTCCTCGCCAATGATACCATTTGTAACGACCCAGAGCCACCGTTAGTCGATACTGTTCTTTTTGCGCTTTCCCTTTCGAGCTTCCCCTTCCACAAACCATGTTTTGTTCTTCTCCCCAACCAATGTGAGACATCACAATCCACCTCCTTTGGGGCCAGCGTCCTCATTGACATTCTTTCATTTCTCCAATCGATATGGAACTTTGCCAGTTTTGTTCTCCTCCCCAACCAATGTGGGACATCACAATCCACCCCCTTTGGAGCCCAACGTCTTCGTTAGCACTCTTTCCTTTCTCCTCCAATCGACATGGACCTCGCCAAATCCACCTCCCTTTGAGGCCCAGCATCCTTACACTGGCACACCATCTCGTGTCTACCCCTTTGGGGAACAGTCTCCTCACTGGCACATAGTACGGTGTCTGGCTCTGATACCATTTGTAACGACCCAGAGCCACCGTTAGTCGATATTGTTCTTTTTGCGCTTTCCCTTTCGAGCTTCCCCTTCCACAAACTATGTTTTGTTCTCCTCGCCAATGATACCATTTGTAACGACCCAGAGCCACCGTTAGTCGATATTGTTCTTTTTGCGCTTTCCCTTTCGAGCTTCCCCTTCCACAAACTATGTTTTGTTCTCCTCGCCAATGATACCATTTGTAACGACCCAGAGCCACCGTTAGTCGATATTGTTCTTTTTGCGCTTTCCCTTTCGAGCTTCCCCTTCCACAAACTATGTTTTGTTCTCCTCGCCAATGATACCATTTGTAACGACCCAGAGCCACCGTTAGTCGATATTGTTCTTTTTGCGCTTTCCCTTTCGAGCTTCCCCTTCCACAAACTATGTTTTGTTCTCCTCGCCAATGATACCATTTGTAACGACCCAGAGCCACCGTTAGTCGATATTGTTCTTTTTGCGCTTTCCCTTTCGAGCTTCCCCTTCCACAAACTATGTTTTGTTCTCCTCGCCAATGATACCATTTGTAACGACCCAGAGCCACCGTTAGTCGATATTGTTCTTTTTGCGCTTTCCCTTTCGAGCTTCCCCTTCCACAAACCATGTTTTGTTCTCCTCGCCAATGATACCATTTGTAACGACCCAGAGCCACCGTTAGTCGATACTGTTCTTTTTGCGCTTTCCCTTTCGAGCTTCCCCTTCCACAAACCATGTTTTGTTCTTCTCCCCAACCAATGTGAGACATCACAATCCACCTCCTTTGGGGCCAGCGTCCTCATTGACATTCTTTCATTTCTCCAATCGATATGGAACTTTGCCAGTTTTGTTCTCCTCCCCAACCAATGTGGGACATCACAATCCACCCCCTTTGGAGCCCAACGTCTTCGTTAGCACTCTTTCCTTTCTCCTCCAATCGACATGGACCTCGCCAAATCCACCTCCCTTTGAGGCCCAGCATCCTTACTGGCACACCATCTCGTGTCTACCTCTTTGGGAAACAGCCTCCTCACTAGCACATAGTACGGTGTCTGGCTCTGGCTCTGCTGGCTCTGATACCATTTGTAACGACCTAAATCCACCGCAAGCAGATATTGTCTCTTTCAGCTTTCCCTTTCAAGCTTCCCCTCAAGGCTCTAAAACGTGTTTAGTAGGAGAAGGTTTTCACACCCTTATAAAGGGTGTTTTGTTCTCCTCCCAACCAATGTGGGACATCACAATCCACCTCCTCTTCAAGCATGTCCTCGACAACTTGGCAGTTGTTCGATCTCCACTTTTGGGGATAGAAGTGCTTGGTCGCTGGGATTTCCTTTTCCTGAACCAAAACGAAAAAGGTTGTTTGTGTCAACCTGGTCTAACATTTGGTTATGAGCTAACTAGACAAAGAAAGACCGATTGAAGGTCAGTGAAAACAGGACCTTCAATCGATGACTTTCTACGTATTGGCTAATTAAAATACTTATTTTTTTCTTTTATTAACAATCACAAAGGCTGTTTATTATAATTCCTCATACTAAGATACAAACTTAAGCTGAAGGAAGACCAACAAAAATCCTATTACTTTCTTTCCCTTTCTTATATATATATATATATACATACATATATACATATATATAACCATTGCCAATATCTCAGAGCTTTACACATTTCTGAACAAATGTAAGCTCCATAAGTTTTGAAGACTCACAGCGCCAGAATCAGAGGGAATTTACAGCGTATGCCACGTACCATCGAACCTTGCTTTATACAACTATGGCTGGGCGCGCCTTCTTCCTCCGGTCGCCAAAGCTACGACATGGTCCCAAGCTAGGGAGGCAGCATTGTGCAGATCCAACTGGCCGTTCCTTCTCAGTCCAGACATCTCCATTAGAGGTCCTCTCGCTGCTGCTGCATACAGAGTTTGTTCTCGACACATGAGACTTTTCGGGATTCGACTGCAACGCGAGTTCGTTTAGAGTTGGTTTGGCTTGTATGTCACTGTCTTTTCTGGAGCTGTCCCTGAATAGTTCAGCTAGCTTCTTCTTGCCTGTGGGTGATGGTTCGGGAACGGCGATCGGAGTTTGATTGTCGATGACATGAACTTGGTTGATCCAAGGAGTATTGGAGGAGAAGCTGGGGTGTACCGGAGTGTTTCCTCGCGAAGGGGTGAAATCTGCAGCCATTGCAATCGAATACTTTAGGAGAAGAGATCAAAATGCAACTCGCATAAAAAGAATTCTTTAAGCTCACAAAATTGAAAGTTCGGAAACCTATAAGATCATTTTTAATATGATAGGATCTATTAGAGTAAACAAACGTTTCAAATGTCTACTTACCACCATTGACACTATAGAAATCATCTTCACAATCCGAATCCAACCAGCCCCGGGAATCGAAAAATGCTTCATCTTTGCTACCTATGAAAACAGCACAGTTCTATTGTCAACTTGCTTCTTTCATAGAACAGCCAACACAGAAGAAATTACCCAAAACATATGGAATAAATTCACGGACATGAAAGAAAGAATTCAAACAATATTATATGAGACAGAACGCCATGGATTTGGCCTAGTGATCAATAAGGGTCGTATAAATTGTTAAGGGCTTAGAAAGAACGAGTTTAAGTCGGAGTGACCATCTACTTAGGATTTAATATCCTACGAATTACTTTAGCAAACGAACATGCTAGGATAAGACAGTTGTCTTGTGAGAATAGTTGAGGCCCGAACATTCATGGATATTAAAAAAAAAACGAGAAAGAGTTCTAGTAGTGTAACAGTCTAAGCCCACCGCTAGCAAATATTGTCCTCTTTGGGCTTTCTCTTTCGAGTTTCCCCTCAAGGTTTTAAAAACGCATCTGCTAGGGAAAGGTTTCCACATCCATATGAAGAATGTTTCATTCCCCTCTCCAATCGATGTGGGATCTCACAATCCACCCCTCTTCAGGGTCCAACGTCCTCGCTGACACTCGTTCCTCTTTCCAATAGATGTGGGATCTCACAATCCACCCCCTTCGGGGCCTAGCGTCCTTGCTAACACTCGTTTCTCTCTCTAATTTATGTGGGATCTCACAATCCACCTCCCTTCAGGGCCCAGCGTCCTAGTCGGCGCACTGCTCGGTATCTAGCTCTGATACTATTTGTAACAGCTCAAGCCCACCGCTAGAAGATATTGTCCTCACAACCTCTTAATAATCGTTAGGTGAGGATTCGAAAAACCGCGGGTCTAAATACAAGATTTGAAATATCTTTGAAGCGTTTTTCCTACATCCAACCATCCAAAATTGAACGTCACATTGTGACAGCTTCCTCCAATAATTTCTCGTATAAAAAGCGAGAAAACTATAGTAACAAAGCTCTAAGAGACATTTTTTTTCTTATAGCAGTTCAATAATCAACCACAATCCACAAAGAACAATACATAACTTCACAGGAAACAGAGCATCCACTGAACAAAGGAATGATTTCTTCATCTCAGAACACAGAACAATCCCAATTCCTTCTAATAAATTTGATCATCAAGCCACAAGAGACAGAAAGGAAATCTAGGATTTCTCTAATTTTAATGAACAATTATTAAAAACAATTAAAGGGGAAAAAGTAAAATTCCTCTGTTCATCAATCTCTGAAGATTTAGATAATACAAAACAAATGGGACCTAGATCAACATCATCAATCCAATTAAACAATATGTCCAAAAGGCAATGATTCCATAAGATATTCAATTAGAAAAAGAAAGAACCAAACACTTTAGATCGCACATGACTTTCCTTCACAAGATCAGTAGGCGAAATGGTCCTAAGCACTAATTTCAAAGCATCAAAGTTCATCAATCAACAGAAAAAGAACAAAACAAACGGAATTACAGTTGTAGGAAGTCAAGAAGAAGAAAAAGGAGCAATACCTAATTGAGAAGGAGACCTCTGAGATTTGACAAAAACACCGCCTACACCGCCAGCGCCGCCGTTGATCAGGGCGTTGTTATCCTTGATCGGCGACGGCGGAATTACCATTTCATTCGTTTTGGACCCAATTGAGAGTCTGAATTTCAGAGCGGAATCGGAATTTCTCTGGATTGAAACACAGGAACCCATTGATGAATTTGGTTGTTTGTTTCCTAACCAAATTCAGAAAATGGGGTTTTAGGAGAGAGGAAGAGAGGGAAATTATTAATACGGTTGAAAAAGTTGTAGTAATGGAAAGAGAGGGATTGAAAACCAAAATTAATATAATATTTCTCAAAAATATATTTAATTTTTTAAAATTTTCAATAATTGCCATATATATATACATATTAAAAATATCCTTAAATTATTAATAGTTTATTTTTAAAAACCATAAAAATATTCTTAATTTCAAAATTACCAATTAACTTTTAAAATTAATATTTTTTTAAGTAATAAAAAAAAGATTTTAGTCAAACATATAAAAAGTAACCTTAATATCCTTAAATTTTTATAAAAAAATATTTAAATATTTTTTATTTTTTTAATTAGAAATATTAATGAAAATTTGAAATTTTGGGGTGTTTTTGTAATAAAAACTAGTAAGAATATTATCGAAACATTTAAAAGTTTATGGGCATTTTTCAGACAAAATATAATGTTGACAAGTATTTTTATTAATTTAATCTTTAACCTCGATATAATTCAATTAATTATGCTGTTACATTTTTAATAAATTATATTATTTGGTCGTGAAACCAATAAAGCTTTATTAAAGTAGTGTCTAACATAGTTAAGTGGATAGGTTTCTAAACGTTAGTTGTTATCTTTAATAGACTCTTGAATTTTGATAACCGATTTCATTTTTAGTTACCAATTACAAAAAACGTGTCTCTGTTTTTTTTCCGTTTTTAAAACATTAACTAACTAAATTCAAAAAATAAAAAAATAATTTTTTAAATAACAATTTCTTTTTAACGTTCTCAAAAATTAAAATTTTAAAACGCTTTTACAAACTAGACCCAGATAAGAAACTCATATAGTTTTATAACTTAATTTTTAAATTATTAAGAACCATCTATTTTTTTGTTTTACGTCCGTAATTCTTCCTCAACCACGCTTCGTCATTAGTAGAATAGCAAAAAATGTGTTCTTCGTCATTAATATGTTTGCTCACGGTAATTATGACCTCTCAGAAGAATCGATGACTACATCAAAGATGCACTTGCTAGTAGTACATCTAAGAATTCTTAATTAGCTAGTTGTAAATAGACCCAGATGGAACAAAGAATTATCCCGGACCTACACCACCGAAGTATTGATGGTGATTCTCAAATATCGCAGAACAAGAATTTGATACGATGAGATAGAATGCAATAGAAACAAAGACACAGGACGAAACGGGTTGCGCTAAACTTTCAATTTTGCCAAATTGATTATCATTTTTCAATAGGTATGTTATATTAATATATATATATATATATATATATTTATTTATTTATTTATTTATTGAGTAGAAAAAATATATTTTTTAGAATAATTAAATTGATTTGAAACATATATTAATTAAAATATTTTAAATTTGATTCTTAAAAAATTAAAGTAATTAATAAGATAAGTTATTAATATTCTTTTAAAGTGATTTGACAGGGCTAAAATAAGTTTAGAATATCTTTTAAAATATATATATATATATATAATAATTTATTTATTATTCGGATAAAAATTAATTTATACTTTTAAATAACTAATAAGTACATCCATTTAAATTTTCTTTTTTCATTTAAAAACGGTCGATTAATTAAATATTAAATATTTAATTAATATAAACAAAAAAAAATTCAAAAACATTTATGATAGAATTGAAAATTAAAATATTCATTTAAAGTTTCTTTTTTCATTTATATGATTCAACCATAAATAATTATTTATAAAATTATTATAAATATTTTTTCTATTAAATTTTAATTCATTTAAAATTTTAATTGGAATTTAAATCCTTCAATTATTATAATTAATTAATTAATTAAGTAATAGTTGTGGGTCCAGTGACTGTTGTGGGTCAAAATGACATAAAAGTTCGGTTGAAGCGAAGTGAGTCCTAAATTACTATTAATTTATTACCCAATTTTATAAATTAAACATAGATTAAATTATAAATTAAATTTTTAATTATTAGAGCATTGTTTGATAATTATTTTATTTTTTATTTGATGTTTTAAAAAATAAATTTATAAATACTATTTTTACCTATGTATTTGCTTATTTTGTTATTTATTTCTTTTATATATGGTTTAAAAATCGAGAGTTTCATGTGTTGGATAATCCCTTTAATTAAGGAGAGTTTAGTGTTGCTCGTCACTTGCTGAGGTCAAAGACAGTGTCTAGTCGTCATTATAGAATTTGTAGTCATCTCTTCAAAATTGGCTTTTTAACCAGTGGTTCACTAATCACTTATGGTCCTCTTTTGGATTTCTACTCAAGATTTTTAAAACGTGTCTGCGAGGGAGAGGTTTCCACACTCTTAAAATGAATGCAATCGATATAGGATTTCACAATACACCCCTTTTGGGGCCCAGTGTTCTCGTTGGCACTCGTTCTCATATCCAATTGATATGGGATCTCACAATCCACCCCTTTTGAGGCTCAACGTCCTCGTTGGCATGCCATTTGATGTTTTGCTCTAGTACCATTTGTAACACCTCAAGCCCACCGCTAGTAGATATTGTTCTCTTTAGGGTTTTTCTTTTGGGTTTTCCCTCAACGGTTGTAAAACGTGTCTATTAGGGAAATATTTTCACACTCTTATAAAGAATGTTACGTTCTCCTCTCCAACTGATGTGGGATCTCTCGCATAGAGAGCAAATTCAACTTGCGAACGATTACAAGTGAAGGATCGGTACTTTTGCGCCAATACTGCTCCAATAAACATTTCTCTAATAAACACGTTTTACAAACTTTGAGGGAAAGCCCAACATGGAAACTCCAAAGATAATAATATCTGTTAACAGTGGGCTTGAGCTGTTACAACCCTAAACCCTTCGTTCGAGTCTCGTAACCTAGTTGTTTGATGGCCCACAGTCCACCCCCGTTTGATACAAACTAAGATCTCTCAAAGTTCCCTGTCCCTAATAGATATATTTGGTTTCCTCCCCAAACCGAAACCTTCACCATCATTTCCCATGGTCAAAACCCGCAAAATACAAGATCGACTTCTAAGGGCTGTTTGGTACAACATCGAGAAAAAAACAAACCAATATCACCCTAGTTATTATCGTGATTACAAACCGACTTCTAAGAGTTTCTTAGGAGAAAAGGAGTGATAGTACCTAGTTAGCTACTTGGTCTCAATAGCAATCTAAAATAAATTAATAATTAATCAATAGGGTGTTTTTAAATATTAAATTAAAATATTATTTTATTTTTTAAATACACTTTAAAATTATTATAACCCAATTTAATTCTTAATTTATTAATAAAATTGGGAAAAATAATAAATACGGGTGGAAAAATACAATTTTAATTTATTATATATATATATATATATGGAAAATATCTTTCATTTCATATGTTCCAAATTCTTATTATTTTAATAAAATATTTTTTTTATAAAAAAAAAAAAAAACATAAATAAAATTCAATGAAGTTTACATCGTTGACTCGATCAATATATATAATTCACAAGCTGTCACATTTGTTTATTTAATCTCATATCTATCATATTTTGGATGTGAAAAGTCCTAAATAACCCTAACATAAATCTAATCGATACATAATATATTTTTTAAGGTCGGAGGTTAAATCTTCATATAACGCCCGGGTAAAAAAAAAGATTATGTGTAACAGTTTAAATTCATTGCTAGCAGATATTGTCCGTTTTCACCCCTTATATATGGTTTTAAAACGTTACTAGGTAGAGGTTTTCGTACCCTTGTAAGAAATGTTTCGTTCCCCTCTCCAACGAATGTGAGATTTTACAATCCACCATCTTAGGAGTCTAGCGTTCTCGTTGACACACTGTTCAGTGTCTATCTTTGATACTATTTGTAACAGTCCAAGCCCATCGCTAGCAGATATTGTCCGTTTTGGCTCGTTACAGATAGTTTTAAAACGTTACTAGTGATAAGTTCTCACACCCTTATAAGAAATGTTTTGTTCCCCTTTTCAACCGAGGTGAGATTTCACAATCTACTCCCCTTAGGAGCCTAGTGTTCTCGTTGGCACACTGTTCGATATCTGACTCTGATACTATTTATAACAGCCTAAGCCCATCGTTAATAAATTTGATTAGGTCCACCCCATCGTCGTGGCATATGGGCTTTTCAATGAATAAATTGGGCTTTGGCCCACTAAAACACATAGTAAATGAATATAAATATTAGTTAATTGACACTAATTTAAAATTAGATATTTAATCAATTTGAGCATAGTTCAACAAAGTATGACCGTGATATCTATAGTTCAACCGATTCAAACATTTAATTTTAACTTTAATGAATCAAATATTTGGAATCATATCATCCCATCATAACCTTAAATTCATCAAAACTAAGAACACCGTCACCGTCAAGGTCAAACTTGGCAATCATGGCCATACAATCCTCCAAACTTACGAACTCTCCTAATTTTTTCAACGTCCTCCTCAAGCTCACCGCCGTAATCAATCCCGACCCCTCCATTTCATACATTTTAAAAGCTTTTCTAAGCTCTTTCACCTTCTCCTCCTCCCCTATGTCGTCGACGAACCTCTCAAACTCCTCCACGTCGAGTCCACCGTCTCCATCCATGTCGAATGCGCCCACCACCTCCTCTGCCTCCACCATCGACACTTCCTCCCCTGATACCGCTGCTATACACTCCCGTACCTCGAACGGAGAAATTTTTCCATCTCTATCCATGTCAAAATGATCAAACACTCTCTTATAACACGATAATTTATCCATCTCGAAACTAAAAACGATCGAGATGGATTATGGGTTTTATATAATCAACAAAAATGCGTGTGGAAGACTTGTGTTGTGAGCTTACTTGTTGACCAAGAAATTAAATTTAATAAAAATTGGATCAAATCGGCAAGCAAGTGGCATTCACAAACAACTTGAATTTTCCAAGTTGGATGAAAATTAATCATTATTTTAAAATTACAAAACTAAAATAAAAATGGACTGAAATATAATAATAATAATAATAATAATAATAATAATAATTTGTTTTATTGGCGTTCGGTCTAGGGGTGTACATTCAACCCAACAACTCATACAAACCAAACCAGAACTATAAAGGTTGGGATGGGTTGAATTAGCATTTCGAGTAGGGTTGGATTCATTTTTATAAACCCAAACTAAATTCGATTTCGAGTTCGGAGATAAAATCTTCGGGTTGACCCGAGCCAAATAAAAATATATAAATTATATTAAGAATTTTATCGTATTAATAGGTTTGCTAGAGTGGTACCTTACCTATATAAGGACACCTACGCTAGTCATGTATGTATGTATATATATATATATATATATATATATATATTTTTTTTTTTTTTTTTTTTTTTTTTTTTTTTTTTTTTTTTTTTTTTTTTTTTTTTTTTTTTTTTTTTTTTTTTTTTTTTTTTTTTTTTTTTTTTTTT
>NW_019272027.1:3159880-3186786 GCF_002738345.1 Cucurbita maxima
TTTTTTTTTTTTTTTTTTTTTTTTTTTTTTTTTTTTTTTTTTTTTTTTTTTTTTTATATACAACCTCTTTAAATTAATTATTTTTATTATTTATTTAATTTAATAATCTATTTTTATATTTTTTCTTACTCGAACCAATAACCAAGAAATGTTGATATTTAGGTGTTTTTACTTTTATGAAAATGTACAACTATATTAATATGTTACAATTTTCGCCAGTTGTTTTTTATTAATTTTTTTTATGTGAATAATTATAGATCGATGGGCTTTATCAATGTCATGACATATTGCAATTAAAATACTTTATAGTATTTTTATTTTTGTTATATACAATATTTTTAAACTAATATTTTTATTGTTTATTTAATTTGATGATTTATCTTTATATTTTTTCCTACTTTAACCAATAATCAAGAAATGTCGGTATTTAGTTATTTTTAGTTTTATGACAATGTTGAACTATATTATTATGTTATAATTTTCGTGGGTTGTTTTTTATTAATTTTTTTTATGTGAATAATTATAGATTGTTTGTTTGTGAACTTTTAATATATTTTATCTAATATTCGAATAATTATAAATTGTGAATAAATAAAACTAAAAAAAAATTGACAACTTGACAACCCAACCCGAAAATAGAGGGTTGGGTTGGGTTGTGAAAATTTTCGAGTTTGGGTTTGGTTACCCATCCAACCAACCCAAACTTTTGGGTTTGGTAAAAAAAAATCTCTTAACAACCTAGACCATGTACACCCCTAATACAAAAGAGTTGTGGACCATGTACACCCCTTAGTTCTATAGTTGGCAATTTTTTATCTCGACTATTTTAATTTGACTTATTTTCCGTTTGGTTCGTGCATTTTAAAATTTTGTTTTACCTACTTCTTTTAGGGTTTATACGAACTCTTTAGGGTTTTTTACGTTTTCCATTTACTAATGTTATAGGTAAATTTGGACGGTAAGGATAAACACAAAATACAAGAAAATTAGATATTAAATAAAATAGAAAAAGGAAACCCGTCGACCTTGGGTTTATATAGGCCACATGTCCATCTTGCCCCCGATCCATGTGACCCTGGTCTAACTCGATGCTATCCTCTTTTGACACAGACTCAGATGCTTAAGTTAGCTAGGACAAGTTTATTGTGAGATCCTACCTTGGTTGGAGATGAAAACGAAACATTTCTTATAAGATATTTTCATACTCTTTTGACCAACGGGATGAAGGTAAGCTCTACTTAATTTCCAAAATCTTTGCTCGTTAAATTTTACCTAGCTAACTTAAGCATCTGAGTCTGTGTGACAAGTATAACACCGACATGAGTCGAAGATTATATTTCTTGTCTCACGGTTCAAATCGCTCTAATAAAATGGACAATTTTGTTGTGAGATCTTACCTTGGTTGGAGATGAAAACGAAACATTTCTTATAAAAGTGTGAAAATCTCTCATTAGTAGACACGTTTTTAAACCGTGAGACTGACGACGATACATAACGAATCAAAGCAGACAATATATACTAGCAATGTTGGGCCCTCGAGAGGAGTGGATTGTGAAATTTCACACAGGTTGGAGAGTAGAACGAAATATTTCTTATAAGGATGTGGAGACTCTCCCTAATAGACACATTTTAAAACCGTGAAGATGAAGAGGATAATATTTACATGAAACTTCAACGGAAAAAATTAATTTTAGATCACAAAACTAAAATAATACAAATATATTTATAGAATGTGGTATGTAGTATGACACGTGGCACCATGAAATGGTGGATTCAACTTTCAAGCATGACACGTGGCACATAGCCTTCCAAGAGAACCCTAAAATACGGGTGGAAAGAGAATGGCAATTCTGTAAATAAAAGACATTTCAATGGCATTTAAATACAACTTCATGTCTTAAACCTCATTTTCGTTTCTTCGGAACCACTGAATTTCTTTGTTCTTTTCTTCTTCTCTTTTCCCTTTTTTTCGTCTTAAACCCCAAAGCTCCGCCGCCGCCATGTCTGTTCTCAGCCACTTCTGCACGGTGGCGCGGTCTCTGCGCCACTGCCACAAGTCTCCGATCGCGAGAAGAGCGTATGGATCTGCGGCGGCGGTGGATTACGATTACTATGAGGACGACGAGGAATTCGAGAGAGTAAGTGGCGATCGGAGCCAAGGCAGGGCGATGGTGGACTCTCGAGGATGGGTGCCGAGAAGAGGAGTGCAGTGGGTGGTTTTGGGAGACCCTGGTGCGAAGAAACATGTTTATGCTGAGAGGCTTTCGAAGCTTCTCGATGTTCCTCATATTTCCATGGGGAGCCTTGTTCGTCAGGAGCTTAATCCTCGGTCTTCTATCTACCAGCAGGTTCTTGTTCTTATATCTTATTTCACTCTGTGTAATGCATAACTTGAAATTGATGTATGATTTTGTATGAAATGGCTCGAGCTCTTGTAGTATGCGTTTGGAATGGAAATTTAGTACGTGAAATTTTATGGTGGAATGTATTTAGTTTCTGAATTTTAGAACTCAAGGATATAGAGGTATAACTTATAGAATAGTTTCTGAATTTGTAAACCTTTCCACTTGGATGTTTGAAACGTGATTTTAGTTCATTTTTGTGGCTAAATCATATGAAATTTCCTTGATCTATGATGTATCTAGCTTCAATTCTGTTCTTATTGTTTGGAAATTAAATGTAATCTTCAATCTTTTGACCTGTTACAAAAACACCTCCTAGAAGTAATCTTTTGATCTATTAAAAGGAAAGTTGTCAATACAATTGTGAATAGCTTCGTACGGTGGAGGCATTTAATTTTGTCTTGAATAAATGATCATATGATATGTTTATAGGACAAGAATGGTCTAATTTAGCACGACATGAGAAACAAATATTAGAAGGGAATAGATAGATAAATAAAAGAAAATGACAATTTAAGCATTGAATTTGATTCATTGTGTGCGCCATTTTGTTTTGTTTGTTTGACTGTAGCCAGCAATAGGCAATGTCGAATTATAATGAAGAACAGGCTTGAACAAGCATGAATTTTTTGAAATCATGGGGATCCTTGTTGGTTTGTATGATTAGATAGTCAAATTTAACCTGTTCCCTCTCCTCCATTTCAGATTGCCAGTTCAATTAATGAAGGAAAGCCTGTTTTGGAAGAAATCATCTTCGGATTGTTGTCAAAGAGGCTAGAAGAAGGCTATTGCAATGGTGAATCAGGCTTCATTCTTGAAGGAATTCCAAGAACAAGGAATCAAGCTGTAAGTCTCACTTCCTTGGGATGAATATGGCTTTTCTTCTTCGTTTCCAATGAAGCTTTAAACTCTAATCTTCTTGGTGATTCTTTATTGACATTGTTAATAGATAATACTAATACCAACTGGTGCTAAATGTTTTGTTTTCCAATGGGTGGTTCGTCTTTGCAGGAGATTCTCGACCAAATTGCAGATATTGATTTGGTCATTAATTTCAAAACCACTGAAGAGCCTTTGATTAGAAAGAATCTAGGTTCTGGGAACTTCTCTGGCTTACATGGATATAGCACCATATGCAGCTCTGGGAGTAGTCAAAATCTTCAGCCACAGGACAAAGAACCAAAATGCCTTTCTGCTACCACAGAATATTCCTGGAAAGAAAAAACCTCCATGGAGCAGGTAACAACATTTAACTCTTAAGTAGGCGTTCCAATATTTGAATTTCGATAGTAACGTCGGTGTTTATAAGGCTCAAGGCGATTTAAAGTCATAGTTTTAAGTTTCCAAATAGTCTATTGAACCACGTAAACTTTAGTTAAAATACCATTTTAGTCACATACTCAAAAACTTTTATATTTTTGTTCTTATATACTTTCAAATGCGTAAATTTAGTCTTCATACTTGTGAATATACTGAAATTTGGGCCTTGGTCCTTGCTGCCAGCTTATGGTTAACTTTTTCAGAAACAAATTAGTGTCTATGAGTCTTCCCTTTATAAATTTAGGAAACATATGCACATTGTTTCTTTCTACGTATGGAAATTGTAATAGCTGGTTTGCCAATTTCAACCAAAATTAATTTCAGACTACCAATGAGGACTAATCTAAGTTTTAAGATTTATATCAAGTACAAAAACTAAAAATTTGAACATTAGAGGCTAACTAAAATTCTATGAGTCTTTAAAGTATAAGGACTAAAATGATATTTTAACAAAACTAGCTTTTAAGTAGACGAAGTCTTCTCGTAGATTAGTAAAGGTGAATCATAAAATCCTTCGATAGCCCGTTTTGATGTATTTCTATAACGATCTAACAAGGAATGCAATTTTGATCATATCCTTTTTGGGACATTTAGAGGAAGCCATTGGAAGATTACTACAGAAGACAGATGAAACTTGTTGATTTTCAAGTAACAGGAGGACCTGGAGAAACATGGCAAGGGTTATTGGAAGCATTACATCTACAGCATATTAACGCTGTTGGTTCTACACAAAAGCTAACCACTTGATGTGGCTCAAAGTTTTGGCTGTTCTTTTTTTTTTTTTTTTACCATTCCGGCGTAGTAGTAAATATAAATGTGAGAGTGAATTGACATGACATGATGCAGGAGTTTTCCTCCGGCAAATATATAAAGTATTGAAGTTTAGTTCAGTTAATATTTATTTATTTTAACCTTTGTTTTAACCATTTTTGTTTGCTGGATGCAATGTAAAGCAAACCAGATTGTGAGATTGAGTTTTGTAATGTGTAGAAGTGAGAAATAAGAGAGATATATAACGTTGTTCTCTCTAAATTGTTATAGTATATAAAAGCGGCATTTTTCATGTGATAATCGATCTATTTATTCTTTCAACTTACTATCTGGTTCTCGTTGCAGGAGATATGGGAATGTGCCCTATGAATATGGGAATGTGCCCTATGAATACGCATAAAATAGGGTCACTATTTGCCTACTACTAGGTTCAGTAAAGGTGGAGAGTGAATTCTAGATTATATTAGCGGGTAGGCTGGCTAGTTTGCTGTTCTAGAAAAATCTCTACGAATTCTTCTTTGCAAGAGACATCCTTGGGTGATTTAGTAAGGTCTCTGGCGGCTTTGCTGAAGGAACTCCAAATCGAATAATTAGTTTACAAGACACTCTAAGACACTCTTAGGGGTCTGGTTTTCTTAGGCGGCCTTGCTAAAAGAACTCCAAATCAAATAATAAACTAGTTTACAAGACACTCTAAGACACTCTTAGGGGTCTGGTTTTCTTAGGCGGCCTTGCTAAAAGAACTCCAAATCAAATAATAAACTAGTTTACAAGACACTCTAAGACACTCTTAGGGGTCTGGTTTTCTTAGGCGGCCTTGCTAAAAGAACTCCAAATCAAATAATAAACTAGTTTACAAGACACTCTAAGACACTCTTAGGGGTCTGGTTTTCTTAGGCGGCCTTGCTAAAAGAACTCCAAATCAAATAATTAGTTTACAAGACACTCTTAGGGGTCTTGTTTTCTTTAATTCCCGCTATGACCTATTCCATGAGTAGACATTTTTCTTGATCTAAATATATCCAAGGATTTCTAACATTTCAAATTTAACGGGTTGGATGGGATTAAATAATCGATCATTTTTCTTGATCTAAATATATCCAAGGATTTCTAAGATTTCAACTTTAACGAGTTGAATAGGAATGATCGATCCACTATCTGGTTCTCGTTGCAGGAGATCTGGGAACGTGCCTTCATGAATACACATATAAATAGGGTCACTAATTGTCCTAATAGGTTAAGTAAAGGCAAAGAGTGGGGTATGGCTGGATTGTGGTTGTGGAAAAATCTCAACAAATTCTTCTTTGCAAGAGACATTCCTAGGTGATTTAGTGATGTCTCTAGCATGTATAATTAGTTTACAAGACGCTTTTAGAGGTCTTGTTTTCTCAAATTCCCGCTTTTGACTTTGATAAAAGGCTTTGACCTACTCCATGAACAAACATTTTTTTTTTTATCTAAATATATCCAACGATTTCTAAGATTTCAAAAAAGAGATTCAAACCTTATAATTTTATAGTAAAAAATACGAATCAGTTAAACTATGCTATATGTAATCTTACATTACTTACCGCTCATTCAACCCTTGTTTAGCATTTTCCTTGCTACTCCTTGCTACCAATAATTCTAGTCTAGTTTCACAAGTTCATTGCAAAAAAGAAAGGGATAAAAAATGGATCTCAGGCTGAACAAATCCTACAAGAAACTCGGGTTACTTACTCTATACATAAATATACAATCCCCAAACCCACTGCTTAGACCACCTCAGTTCCTCATCTTGTTGCATTTATCGATCAACTTCTATCTAACTTTGTCATAATGAATTCTTCTTTCTTTTTTTTTTTTGACTCGCTACTTGCCCCACACGTCTCGAAGAAGATCGTACCTTGTAGCATTTTGATTGCAACTTTTGGGAGAAGTTCTACTAGCTGGTGTTGATGGAGAAATTGCAGCGTCAAGAATAGATGCAAAGGGTGAGCTCAACTCATCTAGCTCATCATCACTGGTGTTAGATTTTCTGAGCACTGAAGACCCACTTCTTCTTAGCTCGGACTTTGTACCGACCTCGCCAATGAATGTCACTACAGAAGCAACTGAGGGTGGATGATAGGATACAGGGGCTGCTGTGTGCGGGAGACTCGTGACGAAGTTGTTGTCGACTTCAGAAGGATCCTCCTGTTGTAGAACAAAGGAACTTAGATTCTCATATTTTTTTAGTAACTAAGATAGGCATAATGATGAAGATGTGCATTTACAATGATTTCACATCATAAGAATAAGAGTAATGTAAGAGGAAGTGCTAAATTAAGGACCAAAATCATGAATATCTCTACTCAGGTAACCTCGATATCAAGAGCTTCAAGAACAGCATCAGGGATCGGGTCTTCGCAAAACTCGTCTGGAACAAAATGTTCAAGAATGGTCTTGATTACTGGTGCACTAAATGAAGGGCATACCTTCAAAGATATAGTTTGTGAAATGAGTATATGCATTGGAAGTTGAATAATTAATTAGACAAATGGGTAAAGGGATCCTAGAATTATACCTCTTTTCTTACCGACTGGCTCAGGAGCATGTCCTTAGGAAGCATCATGAGATCACTTAACGCATTCAGAAGATGGAAGGACTTGAGGGTGGTAGAATCTTTCCCTTCGTCGTTATTATTTTCATCACATTGATCGTCGTCGTCCAAGCCAAAAAGATCAGTCAACCATCTCGACCAGTTTCCAATCTGAACCATAAAAACACAGCTAATGCCCTGAGCATCTTTGGCAAGGGACCAAATCACTGGATATCAATCTAATGCACACGCGCACACACAAAAAAGAAGAAGAAGAAGAAGACTGGAGAACAGAGCTGACGCAATAATCATCTTTGAGAAAGAACAACCCACAACTACGAAATTGGCTTCCATAAATATGCAAATTTTGGTGTAAGCACACGTTCTATTGATAGAAGCGCAAATGTTTGTGACGTCATCTAAACAACAAGAAAGTGAATAGAAGTGCAATATATTGAAGGTAGGTGTGCATAGTAATGGTGTTCTCGCTAACCAAATGAGAATAGGAACAATAAGTAACTAAACAAGAAACAGATAAAAAGATGAAGAAGAAAGTGGTTCACAAGACAGAGAAAGGCAATAATGTTGAGCTTATGGCAAAAGAATCCTCACAAACCAATTTCATAGAAGACATCAACTGGGAAGTGGAAAGCTTACTGCATTTTTAAGTAGTGCACCAGCCCCAAAACTCGATTTTCCAACTGGAATTGGGAGAACTTTAGACTCGCTAATAGGGTCCGATACAGGATCAGTTGGTATTTCGTCGGCAGAATCACGAAGAATAGCATTGAACATTGCTGTATCCAATCTAGCGACACATTGCTCCATTATCTAATAACGAAACAAATATGCATTATAATTCCCTTTCTTATAACTGACCCCACTAGACTAAAAAATATATGTAATACATTGAAAGTGGTAAGTTCTCAAGCATTACGAGAAAATCGTTATAACAACCATCATGCACCCTCAAATAAGAAATTATTTGTAGACCGGTACTTATCAGCGTACTGCTAGCCTTCTAATAGTACTTAATTTAGGGTAAAAAGGCTCACCTTTTATCGAACAAATATGGTCACGAGTGTTAAAAGTTGGTTAATATCACATAAATTCTTCCTATTTGATTGATCTACGTATTTTCCCCTTACTAAATTGATATAGAAGAATATAACGTAATTGCTTTGGGAAAAATCAATCAAACGTACCAATCTAGACAGAAGAGGCAAGCAACCACACTCATGTCCTTCAGCTCGAACGGGGCAAATTCTTTCACAGGCATCCTTGAAAGCTTTCTTCCAAAGGTCCAATGAAAAGTTCCCTTGATCATGATTGACTGAACTAGAATTTCTCTTATAGCTCTTCCCTGAGGATGGACTGGAAACTTGATTAATTGTGCTTGCTGACGCCGACTGCATATGTGGAGTCAATGTCTAGAAAAGAAAGGAAACATGTTAGAAAGTCAATACAATTTTGTGAAGTTATTTCAATTTTCTGAGTTCCCAGGCTATTTTTACTTTAATTTAAAGCGGAAGAAATGTAGGAAGGAAATGCATTTAACACCTGCCACCAGATGGACTCAATGATACGGGAGAAGATCCAAGCCTCAACCTTATCTAAGGCAGATGTAAAAGTATGTATATCTTCCCAGTCACCAGAATTTCCATGCCTGCCATTTCCATTTTCTCTTTTGTTTGGAGACGGTGCTTTCCATTTTAGTGTAGATGCTGCTTTACTACTTTCCCAGGTAGCATCATTTTTGCTTGAATGAGATCCAGAAGAAACTGGTGTTTTCTGGCTTGCCGCATCCTGACTTACGATTGTTCTCAGGACTATTGAATTTGATAACCAGAAAGTCAATCTGCAAGTTATAGATAGATACTGGCTTAGTAAGTAAGCTAGTTCATACAATCTCACTCCACATATCCTTGCCTTTAATGAATGTAATACGTCATGATCACACGTCGAGTTAAAAGCAAACAGAGAAACTTTGCCCTTTGATCCTTTTCGAAGACACTTGATTAATATTATTAAGGCCCATTTGATAACCATTTAGTTTTTAAATCTTTTTATTTTTAAACATTGTGCTTGTTTTCCTCCCAACTTCTTTTCAGTGGAGCATTTTAAATTTTAGCTAAATTCCAAAAAAGGAAAAAAAAAATTTAAGAATTAAGTTTTTAGTTTCCAAAACATGACTTGGATTTTGAAAATATTTGTAAAATGTAGAAGAACAATAGAAAGAAACTCATAGGTGGAAAGGTGGAAGTCGTGTTTATAAATTCAAGTTTCAATAACTAAATGGATATCAAATGGGGTATAATATTTGCCTAATTCACTAAAGCTAAAAGACAGTTTTAAAAGAAAAGTGGATGCCAATACACCATAACCATGAATTGCAGCTATCTCCACTATTTTGGTTCTCCAAGCATGTGTGCTTTGGAAAACCAACATGCTTGAGGAGATGGATGATGAACAATATTTAAATGGAAATATTGAACATCATAACTATAATAGTATCTTTATAAAAAAAAATACCTGGGCACATCATTTCCACAAGCTTTTGCTATCAAAACAAATCCAGAAACCACACTTCTAGCAGCATCGGCCTTCCGTGACTGAGAACTTTCTCTACAAGAATGAAGATACAGCCTTGAAAGTCGCCGTGCTGGAGCATGGACCTTATTCATGGAACTTCCATGTTCAGCAACTATAGAGTAAAGAGCTGCCTCAATCGCTGCAGCTTCTCTCAATTCTCCCTCAAGCTTCTTTATCTTGTTCTGTAATTGTTGGACTTTGCTGTCCAAAACGGAATTCTTTGTATCCTTTGTATATGGTTTAGGATCCCTTCTTTCATTTCTTCTGACAATTTCTAAGCTGCTATCTGAATGTGGTGATCGAACTGACTTAACATGCTTTAATCTGTCATTTTTCTGAACTATGCTTGAAACTGCATCACTTCCCACAGCAATCTGCTTTACAGTATCACCTTGTCTAGCTGAGAGATAATCATCTCCATCCTCTTCTGTTTCAACATTTGAAGCCTCCTGATAATTCCTCCCGTTCAATTTCCTTCCATTACTCTCCTTTTCCAAATGATCGGCAACCTCAACCTTCCCATGGTTGTGGATATCACTCTCATGCTGTTCATGTTTTGGAGATGAAGAATAGTAAACTGTATAACTTTTTTTACCACTTTTATCAATTGAAACTGAACCGACCTTTCGAGAGTTGGGGATAGAAGCACAATTTTCAGGACTTCCTGGATCAGAGGATAATTCTATTGAAGAGGAGGAAGATGATTTCACATTCAAACCACCTCCATGTTCTCCATTCTCTGGTGTCACATTCAACTTTTCAGGCTCCAAGTTTGAAATGGTGGCATGCTCCTGTCTATTATCAGTTCCATGAATCGACGTACTTAGGACACCCTGCAGAATCATATCATGTATAGTTTAAAAAATTAAATCCTATGAAGCAGTAGATGACATAAAGGAGAAGGATATAGGTTCAGTATCAGGCTTCACATTACATGACATCACAAGACGTTGAGATCATTGATTAATAATAGGTTAGATTACAAGTTTAGTCACCAAACTTTCAAACTTGTCTCTCCTAGCAATTCTAATCCATCCAGTTTATATTCCCTGGGGGTTGAATGCTGCTTCTGATGGTTTGGCCAAAGAGGGGCTTTGAAATCCAGAATGTCTATGCTATGGCTTTACAATTTTCTTTCTTGGCTATTATTTCTTATTGATTCTGAATTTTCGGGACGTAATTTTGGAGGGATTTCCACCCTAGCTAATGAAGTTCTCGTGTCAAAAACTAAATAAATTTAATGTCTAATAGGACTTTAAATTTTCTGGTTGGTCTATGATTTTTTTATTTAAAAAAAATGTCAAATAGATCAATGACCTATTAGGCAAAAAGATTGAAAATTTAAAGACCTATTCGCATAGAATTGATAGTTTAAAAATATATCGTACACTTTTTAAAGTTCAAAAACTTATTTAACACAAAATTAAAAGTTTAAGAACTTATTAGACATTTTTTAAAGCTCAAGAACCTGAAGATTTAGGGACTTAAATTACCTAAACTTGTAATTTAATCCTAACAATATATAGGCCACCTGAAAAGAGAATAAATATAATGTTTACGTATTTTAAAAGAAACTGTGGCCTTGATATCACAGCAGAGCACTGATTAGCGATTACTGTGCACACAGAGAGGAAAAAGAAGATTAGCAGTACTAATTTTTGGGTCATTTTGGAAAGTTGTTTTTTAATATACTGTTAACTTAATTTTAGGAGGACAGTATGAATATGCAATAATGCATTGTCATAAAAATATATTTATCTGTAAGCCAGACAGCTAACATAAAAATGAAAATGCCTCTGTTGAGGCTTAAAGTCTAAAGAGTAATGAAGCCTTACACTTCCCTCAATGGTAGTCTGATGCAATAAAAGCCAGCATTGATTGTAGCAGTTACATACAAGCATGATGAAAGGGGAAAAAAAAAACTATAAAAATAAATTAATACCTCTTCAGTAGGTGGCACACAACCATCAGGCTCCAAAGCAGAAGACGTAGTCACGGAAGAGTGGGATGAAACATCATCATCGGTGAAAGATGCAATCTTGTTTGGATCTCCATAGTCTGAGGCTGAAACAGATTCGCCATCAAAACTGTCCAATGACATCTTCCTGGATAGGGTATCCTTTAGTGAGTTGTTGGTTTGTCCTTTATAAATTGGCTGAATTTTAATTGACAACATTGGCTGAAGTGTGTTCTTGAAGTTCCTCTGGCAATGCACTGGAATAGCAACAGACATTACCTCTCTCACGACACCAAATTCAGCCAAGTCTATGGTGGCACTAGCCAACAATTGACCTTTAGCAGTCTTTTCTCTGCGAGACTCAAACAAGTTGAATTCCAAAATGTTCCTCTGGAATGTATCAGCATCCTTGCCTCTAACAGGTATGTCCCGTACCAAAGCAACGGGTAACTTAAAAGATTCATTGAATTCAATTTTTCCCTCGCCAACTATAGATCCAATGGTCGGAATAACAAGATTGGTAGATCCGGAGTGGCGATCGCCATTTTCCCATTGAATAAACACAGAGCGCAGGGACGTGAGCGACTGTGATGGTGGCCAGGGCTTTATATCCTGAACATGGATCCTATAATCAGCATGTACAATTTCACCTCTCCTATGCTTTCCTTTCAAACCAAGCACCATTGTTGAAGAACCGAAGCAGAGCCCTCAATAAACAATTTTCTCCAATATAATCAAAAGGTAAAGTAACCACATCACAATCTATAGCCGAACATAGCAAATCCCATAACAACTAACGCCGAGAAACAAAATAACCATGCAAATTTTCCAGAATAATATCAAACAACAATCTCTTATCTAAAACGAACTCTTCCCGGGTACAGCAACCAGCAGGCTCCAGAACGACCATCAATCAACACCTACACTGTAAAAATGAGCAAATCAACAAACCAACAAAACTCAAAACGCACTCATCAATAACCGCCACAGAACCAATACATTTATTAATCGAAAAACAAAAAAAACAAAATGTACGGCACTGCATTCGAACATTTCTCCGTTTCCTCGCTTCCAGAATAGAAAAATCCAAGGCTGCAACTAGATTAATAGCGGGAGAAATCTTTACTTCATAGTTGATTTTGCTTCAAGATCAACAACTATACTCAAACCAATATGCTGAAGCTAAAAAAGGCAAGTAGACGAAGCTTGTGAGTAACTTCCAAAAGGTACTCCACTATCACCAGATCCAGATCAAATGCAATAGAACAACAACCAAAACACGAGAGAATCTCAAAAATTCAGAAAAAAAACCTCAAAACCATTCCTATGGAGCAGAATGCAAGAATTTCGAAAAACAGTTCGATTCCACCAAAAACGTAACCGGCAAACCGCAATGTTGATAACGAAGTAGGCTAAAGAAGAAGAAGCTTGAAGCTAGAGAATCCGGTAACAATGGAGGAAAGACGGTGAAACGTACCGTTCTATAAGAGGGACGGCTCAACCATTCCTCTCCACTGACTGAGACAGACCAACACCGGTGGTGAAGAAGAAAGCCTGTATTAAAAATACAAATAAATTAGTTATTATTATTATTTAATAAATAAATAAATAATACAAAATAAAATAAAGTTATCGAATTTTCATTATTAAATTAAAAACCCAATAATAGAGCAACAGAGATTTATTTTTGTGCTAATTAATATTGAGGAAAATGCTGAATTAATAATTAAAGAAAAATGAATAATTCCTTTTTGTTAGCTTTCGAATTTTTTATTTTTCAAATTATTATTTTTATTTATTGTTTGAAATTGCGCATGATAACAAAATTGTCGGTAGAGGACTAATTCAATTGCCAATTAATTAAATAATATTTTCTTATTTTAATAATATTAGGCCGATCTAGGGGCCTTACTAGCTTTCGAGTTTTACGTTCATCCGTAGATAATTTTCTTCCCAGATAGAGATTTTTCATTTGTCGTCACTCAACAAAAGCAGCTCTCGGCTCTGCAGACAAGAGACAACCGAGCGAACTAAAATATCTTAGTAGCTAGAAAAAAGAAAGCATAAGTGATTCTCGTAGTAACGGCGAGCAAAACGAGAGCAACCCCAAATGTGAAAACGGGATTGTGGAAGAGCAATACAAGCATCGACAACGATTTTTCTAAGCAAGATGCTAGAGGGGACGAGTGTGTCTTGTCACTTATACGAGACGAAGAAACTCCTCGGTTAGTCTATTTAGAATGAGTTAACGGACTAAAACCCTATATCGAAAAAATCATATTGAAAAAGATACCTTCTTTGTTCATTAAAATGATCGAGAATGCCACTCGATATGATGGAAGAATCTAGACGAAGTTTGACTAAAGGGTTGCTATCTGTTTTTCCCGTGAAACAGGGTTGCGAGCAAGCAGTAACCGTTTACTTTTTTTTAGTTGAAAAAAACATATTGTTGGATGATGAAAGTTCCACATCGGCTAATATAGGGAATAGTCATGGGTTTATAATAAAAAAATATTAAAGAATTTATGCTTAAAGTGGACAATATAATATTTAAACATACGTAAATATTCAGTTCAAAATATAATATTTTAATATTGAGTATAATATATATTTTATCTCAATAATATAATAATTTCTCACGTGATATTTACATAAAATGTAAATATTTATTATTATTTTTTTTCTTAATAATAATAAATAATGGAGATTAAATAGTAAGAAAATAAAATAAAGCAAGAGGCCCAAAACGACACCGTATGGAGCGTTTATTTCAATGTGGTTTCACCTGCTCCGCACGTTGGCGGATAGCGACGCATTCACTAACTTGCTTTACAACTAATTAAATTAAAGCCCACGTCACCCCGCAGAATATTGTCTCCACACTCGCATTCAAAGCGCGTGTAACAGCATGACGGAGTTTGAATAATTACACGGCCGAAAACAGAGGCGCGTGTAGAACACTGTGATACATTGCACGTGGATGGGAAACAACGTGGGGTAAGGACTTTTAAAAGTACGTGTCCCTATCACTTCGACTGTTGCGCACCTGTGAACTGTGGGCCCCCTAGTTTTGGAACGGCGTCGTTTGACTGTATGTGGTTATTTAAATATATTAAATTATATGTGAAATTACCATTTTACTCTCTCTAGCATGAACAGATAGATATTTTAGAATTTTGAAAAATATCCAATTTAATTTTGTATTTTATGTTTAACATCTCTAACTATTTGAATATTTAATATGTTTTTAAAACTTTTCAATTAAATTATAAAAAATAATTATTAAAATATTTAATAAAAGTCAACGTTTTTTAAATATTAAAGGTAATACTTTAAATTTTAAATAATAATATTGCTTAAAATATTTTTTAAAATTTAGTTGAGTGTCAAATAGTTTTTTTTTAATAATAATTTAAATTTTTGGTGTATAATTACTATTTTATCCTTACCATGCAGTTATTTCAATTTATAATACATGCATTACTCTCCAATTATTTCATAAACATTATTCTAAATAAATATATGGACATAATAATTGTGTACAGTTCAAATTTATAACATATAGGTCCACTTTCATGGCCTAAGTTTTTGGACACATTATTTATATTATAATTATATATATATAAGTAATATTTTTAATTTAATTTTTTTTGAGAAACGACAAATTACTTATTGTTACTTTTTATAATTTTTTTTTACGGTTGAGTTATGTTTAAATTGACAAATTTAAATGCATCAAATAGTTATTATTATTGAATATCTTTATGTGATGCTTTAAATTGATATTAAAATTTTGTCAATATATCGATAATTTCACGTGCTTGTAATTCCGACATAAGCATAGCGATGAATCAATATTTTCTAGTTGACTCCGTATAGTAAAAATATTATTAACGTGCACGTAACATTAATAATAAAAAAAAATGCTACTTAATGGTCAAATATTCGTTCTCGTATTTTATTCATAAACATTTGCTCACAATCCATCCTCTCGGAGCCCTGGCTTCTTCAGTGACATACTATTTGACGATTGACTTTGATACCATTTGTAATGCCCAAAGCTCACCCTTAATAGATATTGTCCGTTTTGTCTCGTTACGTATCGTTGTGGGCCTTGTAGTTTTAAAGCGTGTCTGCTAGGAAGACTGACATTAAAGGTCAAATTACAAATTCGTTAAATATTTGGAGAAAATTAGAATTTAGTGTCTATAATGTTAACCGTTAGAATATTGTATATATGGTTCGATAAAACCTTTCGACCATTAAAGGTCACGGACAGATTGATGTGGTTGTTAGAAATCAGTGATGGATTTAGTATGTGAGAAGGATTATCATATGACACCGTCGCTACAACTTTTGACTATATAAGGTCTTATCAAATCACGGGAATAAAATTCCACCGAACTCTAGGGTCGTGTTGGATGTGTTTACATGTTACGTTTTGATCAAGGTCTTAACTATATTTGAGTTGTTCAGCCCACGAACCCAAGTGGCTGAAAATTTCGAATTGGTCTCAGATTAATCCAAAATAGTCTTACAACCCAATTCGTGTATACTGTGTTCGTCTTCATGCTTCAAGATTTGCAATCAAGCGAACACGTACATACGGTAGTATGCATACCCGAGTTTTTGCACGAGTCGTGTTCGGGTAAGAGAACCTCGCCTAAAATCAGATGAACGAGCAAAGTTAGACTAAAAAATTATAACCGGGCTTAGGTTATTCTCAAAGCTTTTGAGGATCGAGATCGCTACGATGCACTATTCTAAAATTACGACCTAATTCGTTAGGTCTTGGATTCGAATTCGGATTCTAAATCCAAAGCTCACATCACAAATATGAGATGATTGAGAAAGCCAAAGAAAATATCTATCCATCAATTTCTCTCTTCATCTTCTACTCCGTACACTCATCCACCTCAAACCCTAACAATCCACCAATCTCAAGCTTCCATTTCCCTCCAATGGAGCTCTGTCCTGTACTCGACACTAGTCTTCCTTCCCCTTCACGTTGCTACTCTTCTTCTTCCGCCGTCCACCGCCCCCTTCTTCTTCTTCTTCCCAAAATTTCCGTTTCTGCCCGGCGAATTTCCCCATTTTCGCATTCTTTTCGTCCAATTCGTCGCCGGAATGTTTGTTCTTCTTCGAGCTCTGATACCCTTGTTGCCGGGTCGCGGAAGGAGGATGGGAAGAATGGTGAAGCCGTGACCAAAATGGAAGAGGATGAATTTGGAGATTTGAAGGCTTGGATGCACGAGAATGGACTTCCGCCTTGCAAGGTCGTTCTTGGGGAAAGAGCTTCGCATGATAGGAATCATCAGCCTATACATTATGTGGCTGCGAGTGAAGATCTCGAGGTGAAGTTATGAGGATTTTGTTGGTTTTGGAAGTGTTTTTTATTGTTAATTCGATGAATTTGTTGTGGAGCTTTTTGGGATTGGTTGATTTTTTTTTTTTTTTCAGGCGGGTGATGTTGCATTTTCAGTGCCGAATTCCTTGGTTGTGACGCTTGAGAGAGTTCTTGGAAATGAGACTGTTGGTATGATTTCTTCTGTCGTAAATCATTTCAGTGACTGTGCTACTAACGAGAATGTTCATAATCGATTGCCTGAAACTAGCAAGTGAAATAAAAATATGTTCTATGATCTCTGTTTGTAGCTAGAAGCAGTGCTGTTGTACTCTCTGTTTTTACATTGTTAGATGAAGCATTTCGGCTCGCTTTTCAAGACTTGCGTCATGTTGCTTTCTTGTTCTTGAATATTTATTGCTGAGACCTTGCTAGTCTATTGTTGTGGCATGGTTGTGTAGATTTTCAAACGGGAATTTGGGAGCCAGAAGTTAATCTTGATATAATAGTTTTGTATGTAATGGCTGCTTGGATTTGCTTGCAGCCGAATTGTTGACTACCAATAAGTTGTCAGAGTTGGCATGCTTGGCTTTGTATTTGATGTATGAGAAGAAACAAGGAAAGAAGTCTTTTTGGTATCCTTATATCAGAGAGCTCGATCGTCAGCGTGGGAGAGGCCAATTAGCCGTAGAGTCGCCTCTTATATGGTCAGAAGCTGAGCTTGATTACCTTTCTGGCAGTCCAACAAAGGTAACAATATTGATTTTCAACTTATTGTATGCCTAATTACTCATTCTGAGTTGGAATTTTCTGGATCAGAGCGAAGTTCTTGAAAGGGCGGAAGGAATCAAGAAGGAGTATAATGAACTCGATACTGTCTGGTTTATGGCTGGCTCTCTGTTTCAGGTAATGCCCTTGTACAATTTGGAGAACAATTAGATGAAAAATAATTGCTTTTATTGAGTCTAGCAGATGATTCTTTAAGCTGTTTTTTATTTGGAAATTCACAGCAATACCCATATGACATTCCAACTGAAGCATTTTCCTTTGAGATTTTCAAACAAGCCTTTGTTGCAGTTCAGTCTTGTGTGGTGCATTTGCAGGTAATTCAAACTCGTTTAGTTTCTCTGCCCCTCTTCAATATTGAGTGATTCTTTAAACTTGTTTATTATTGTTATTTATATGATCTAGATTTCTTAACTATCATTGTAATTAGCATTACCCTTGATTGTAATTAGATGAAGTGCTCGTGAGACAAAGATTCTCGTGCAAAATTATATTTCTTTTGTTCATGGGCTGTAGAGTAGTTTTATGATATGCATTCTAAAATTACTAATTTTGATCGGATACATTTAGAAGTGTTCGAGGACAAAAATTTATTGCTTTCACTCTTCTGAAATGCAAGAAGAAATTCCTGCTTTCTGTCCTTGCTTCATTGTCTGGAATTCTCTTAAAGATATATACAAGCATTCATTACAAAAATTTGTACTTGGGGCTATGCTTCCAGAGCCTTATATGGGAAACTTGGCTGGAAAGAAACAGTAGACTCTTTGAAGATAAGGCTGCCTCTCTGAATTCTTTTTGTAGCTATATACAGATGAATGCTTAGTAAAATTAAATTATTTGTAATTATCCCTTTCCGATGTTCCTCTCGAGAAGTGGTTCTCTTCAACATCCCCCCTCCCCCCTCCGCCCCTGCCCCTGCACTGACTATATCCTCTCCTTTTCAATGCAATCTTTGTTTCTTATAAAAAGAACATTACAAAGATTGGAGAGGCACTCACTTGTCAAATTACATCCTTCTATTCAAAATGAAAAGTCTAAATTCCTTTGTCAATTTTTTTTTTTCTTCAACATGTAATGAACTTACCAAACAGAAAGTTTAGTTCTATACATTTCTTATCAAAAAAAGAAAAAAAAAAAAAGAAGAAAGAAATCAAACTTCTTCTGTCATTCTTAATTCTATCCTTTTTGTACAAGTGCATGCATTTTTGCCAATATTGCAGATGCACTCACTTGTCGTCATGCCTTCCAAGTCAAACGAGAAGCCAGGATTCATATATTGTCTTTTTCTGCAATATTTCCGTTCTTGATTTTATTCTCTTTGGTGAAAGGTGGATATCTTTATGACAAGGCTAGTAGCTTAATCACTGTCCCAACAAACTGTATCTGATCCATGGCATTTTCAAATACTGTATCTAACTTATTTTCCTATGTGTTCCAGTAATCACAAGTTATCCATTGCTTATAAATAAAGTAAAATGTATTTTTTTATTCTACTTTTTTAAATCTATGCTTTTCTGAATGTCAAAGTTCACTTATTTTCCCCAGAAAGATTTTAAAGATTTTATCTGTCCTTAAGAACCTTTCAAATTGATTATCTAATGGGTTATTGAATTCAGAAAGTAAGTTTGGCTCGGAGATTTGCTTTGGTGCCTCTTGGCCCTCCACTCTTGGCTTATAGAAGCAATTGCAAGGCAATGTTAACTGCTGTTGATGGCGCTGTGGAACTAGTGGTTGATCGTTCATACAAGGCTGGGGAGTCGATCGCTGTTTGGTAAGTTAATTACATGATTGAAACTACGCGCGACTGTTCACATGATCGTTTATCTGTTAATGTTTTTGTTTGTGTTGCGCATCTTTTAGTTCCTTTAGCAAGATTTTCATTTTTGTTCAAACTCTTGAGAAAACAGGTGTGGGCCACAACCTAATTCAAAATTACTCCTGAATTATGGTTTTGTCGATGAAGATAATCCCTACGATCGCTTACTAGTTGAGGTAAGGCTTTGTTTTCTATTGCGAGTGATCTTTTGGACGAATGTCTTCTCTTAATGTTCTTATCCTATGTTTCAGGCTGCTTTGAATACTGAAGATCCTCAGTACCAGGATAAAAGAATGGTTGCTCAAAGAAATGGCAGATTATCAGTTCAAACTTTTAATGTATGCATTTAAAATACTGGCAGAAATGAAAGTTTTAAGTTATTGCGTTTCGTGAAATTTTATTTCCGACACAGGTTTACGCCGGAAAGGAGAAAGAAGCTGTCTTAGACATGCTTCCTTATCTTCGGCTTGGCTATGTTACTGATCCTTCAGAAATGCAGTCTGTTATTTCTTCTCAAGGCCCAGTATGTCCAGTAAGTTTTCTCTTGTCCACGTTCATTATTCTCCTTGTTTAAGGATTGGAATTTTAATAGAGCTCGTAAGTCGTTACTAAACATTTGTGTAAGATTTTAATATCTAGGTAGATGGTCGCGTTAAGATTTGGATCGTTTGATAAAACCCGAATAGAACTAGAATATGGTAAATGAATACAGTATACTCCCAAATATTTGATGTACTTAGATGCTCCTTCTCTTGAGGATTCTTACTCAAACCTAAAGCCCTTAAACAATTGCATACTTTTCTCTCCTCCCACTCACTCAATTTATAATCGAACTTCTTGATTTGGTTTCTTTGATATTCATGATCGGGCCAGAATTCCTTAGGCTAATTACTAATATGCCATTAGTTACACCATTTTCCTAGAGTTTGATTACATTTTCTTACTTGCCCCCAATATACCATTAGGCCAACCTAGGTGGTGGTTGGCGTACGGTTAGCTACATCTTCCTTGGCTTGTTCATTCAAGTTCGTCTTTTCCATACAAAGGATATGACATATTCCTGATACTAATATTGATTCCTGGATTCAGATGTGTAAAATCCTTAATTATAGGACATATTGATTCCCGACACGATCCCTGTCTTATTTTTCACGAGTTTTTATGGGGCGGACAGTTTGTAAAAGTTCTTGTAAACTTATAAACAATACTTGATGATACGCCTATGGTGAAACTTTTTTTTAGGTGAGCCCCTGCATGGAAAGAGCAATGTTGGACCAAATTGCTGATTATTTCAAGAGACGACTGGCAGGCTACCCGACTACCTTGAGCGAAGACGAGTCTCTGGTAATTTTTGCCTTCTATTTTTTGTTTCGATATACCTGTAATTCTTCTCTTTTGCTTACCCATGGATCGATCAGTTGGCTGATGGTAAATTGAACCCGAAGAAGAGAGTTGCTACCCAGCTTGTTAGAATAGAAAAGAAAATCCTTCATTCATGTTTGCAAGTGGCGATTGATTTCATAGATCAGTTACCGGATCACACTGTTTCTCCATGCCCAGCTCCCTATGCCCCCTTGTTGAGATAAGTAAGATACACAAAACCGTTCATGTTTGTTTATGGAATTCAACACTATTGTGTTTGCCCTGTTTTCATCATGTCTTTTCATCCACTTATAGTTGTAGATAGTTCTTCCAGCAAGTGGTCTCGTGTCTGTTTTACGATACTGCAACACCGAACTGCCACGCAAAATCCTCCATCCCAAGATGGAGCTGAAATTGAGGTCAGTTTGATCGACTCCCATTCATCTACTAAGCTTTTTGAAGCCTCAAAATGATTAACTGGGATGTGGGGCGTCCTTTAACCCACCGACTAATCCTGAACGAAGCTTCATCTATTATCCCCAGACGTCTAGCTCCCAGAGATAACAAATGTTTCAGGTTAAGTTTTCAACCGGGTTTTAAACTCTAAATGGATCGATGGTTAGTTGAACGATTTCTTCTTATAAACGTCAATTTAGTCGATCGGTGTATGAATGGATCGATGGTTGGTTCGAGCTGGAAAATTCTGAAAATGCCTGCTTGTCTAAACTGTGCTCGCCTTCTCTCTCTCTCTCTCGAGCTTGTTTGCTGGGTTTTGATATCATGTTGTTATTTGGCAGGTAGATCTAAAATAAGCTGATCACTACTTAGGATGATTGTGGTTTCAGAGTGACCAGTAATCGAAGATGATTATGGTGGCCATGGATCTCAAGGTACCGAGTAATAAAGCCATATTCATTCCTTCAACTCTCTGACCTCTACGCCATGTAAATAACCAGAATCACTCGATCTTCTTTCAATGCAATCCCTTCCCATTTTTAGCTGTTTTCGTTGGTACTCATACTCTTGATTAAATGTGTTCGTCATAGTTTAGCAGAATCCCAATGAACAAGCACCAAAGTTTTGGAGATCAAAGTCTAATGTGTTCGTCATAGTTTATCGTGTTTGTTTTAATCAGTTGAGCTATGCTTAAGTCGGCGACGGTGGTGTAATATTATGGAGAGTATATGTTTGTTTTAATCATTTGAACTATGCTTAAGTCGGCGACAGTGGTGTAAATATTATGGGGAGTATATGTTTGTTTTAATCAATTAAGTTATGCTTAAGTCGGGTGGTGTAATATTATGGGTAGATTGGATTATTTTTGTTAACTTATATTTTAAATTTAAAATATGTAAACATAATATTATGGGTAGTCGGTTGGTGTAATATTATGGGTAAAGATTATTAATGTTACTTTTAAAATTTTATCGATATTTTTTAAATATAGTATTAATGATAAATGTATTTTTGAAATATTATTAAAATTTTTAAAATATTTTAAAATAAAGTATTATTGATTTTCATTCCATTTTTAAATATAAAATATAAAATATAGAATTTTTTTTATTAATTCCAATTAAAGAAAGAAGGAAGTTAAGACGGTTGAGGGGACGACATGTCGTTCGATCAGCAATGACGGACTTGGATTTAATATGAATGCCAATCATATCACGTAAGATGGTTTGAGATCCGTATACAATTTCCCCTTTTATTTACAGTTCCCTCCAATCTTGACCAATCAAATTCCCACTGTCATTTACTTTCCTCACCGACTGGCAAAATTTAAATAAAATCTCCTCCCAACTGGGATCCACATGCAACGGCTACGATCGCCCGATCCATCCACTGGTGCCTAGAATCTCAACCGTCCAATTCCCTCCACCCCGTGGAAAAATCGCGGCCTTTGTGTTTTAGCATAGTAGACTAGAGAGTGTGGGCGTCGCACTTTCTCTCTCTTCTCTCTCTCTCTAGGTTTTCGACGCGCATTCTTTTTTCTTCTTCGATCTTCGATTTCGACTTCGACTTCGATTGGCGTTGTTTTTCTGCAAGTTTTCTCGGATTTGAGGTTTGGATGTTCTGCTTGCATCCTTCATTTGTGTTTCAAGTTCGATTTCAAGTTGTGGGGTTCAGTGACGGGTTCTGATCTACGCTTTTCGATTGGGGTTTTCTCGGGTTTTTAGTTGTTGGGGTGTTCTTGCGATTCAGGCCTGTGCGAGGGGTTTTGTTTCGTGGAGCTGTTGGGATTTACTCGCTAGTTCGTGAAGCGACTGGTAATTCATCTAGGGTTGTGGTCTGCTTTTCAATTTTGGGGTTTGTAGATGGTCAAATCTCGGGGGTTTTGTTGTACTTTGGTTATTTGTAAAGTATTTGGACTGGATCTACTTGCTCTCTTTTCGTAATTTATACTACTGACTTATAGGTCATTTAAAATAAAAAAAAATTGTTGTGATTTGTTCGTACTTTTCCTTATATTGTTATTGTCTTGTGGGTTAATTCGTGAGTTACTGAATGGACGTGTTGGTATTGAGTTCATCAAGTGGTGATAAATTTTCGCTCTTGGTGCTCTCGATTTCTTGGGTTTGGCCTGAATGAATGATTTGGGGTGATTAATCTATTGCAGAGGTGTATGATTACGTGCTGAATTAGTGACTGTATTCTTGAAGAAGCAGAATTTATCCAAGGCGCTGCTGAAGCAGGAGGGTGGTTCATATAAATGGATATGAGGACGGAAAAGAATATCAGATACCCGGAAAGATACTATGGCCATAGTTCCTTTCGTACTGGTGAATCAGAGGGCTCTGGAAGCTCGGGAAGAATTGATCCTGAAATTGCTGCTTCAGAAGTTTCTAGTACCCCAATGAGGAGATGTATCAGTTTTAATTCTGAAAGTTGTGAAGGTTTGCAAGTTCCCACTCGAGTTCTTCCCTTGACAAACTTATTGCAGTCTGAGAGGAAGGACTTGATTTATAGATTGAGAAAAGAACTTGAACAGATTCAGACCCTCGGAAAGAGAGTAGAATTGCTTAGAACGAATAGTTTTACAGTATCGTCTTCGAGTGATATTCTTAGCTGTAGCAATGGACGCGATGGGCCATCAGCTGAATACATTATGAATACCTCAAATTTGACTTCTGGGAAACAAAAGAAATCTAATGTTCCAAGCCAGAAGAAAGGGCAAGGAAGCAGACAGGTTGCTTCAGGTAGAGGTGAGTCTACCGTGCAAGCGTCTGTTTCCAACATCACCAATGCTACTTCAGCAGCTTTGATGAAACAATGTGAACAACTTTTGAAAAGGTTAATGTCGCACCAGTATGCCTGGGTATTCAACATGCCTGTTGATGTAGTGAAGTTAAATCTCCCTGATTATTTCACGGTTATTAAGCATCCAATGGATCTGGGAACCGTGAAGTCCAAGTTATCTTCTGGAGCATACTCAAGTCCACTGGATTTTCTTGCTGATGTGAAGCTTACTTTCTCCAATGCAATGACTTACAACCCCCCTGGAAATGATGTGCATATTATGGCTGATGTTCTCAATTCATATTTTGATATGAGATGGAAGGCTATTGAGAAGAAACTGCCCAAAACTGATGGTCATGCATTGCCATCAAAGTCTAGACCTCGGGAAGCTGTTGAGACTGTTAAGCACACGCCTCAAAAAAAGATGAAAGTTGCTTCTAGGCCCCAAGAAGTTACACCCATACCCACCAAGCGTGTGATGACAGACGAAGAAAAGCTAAATCTGGGGAGAGAGCTGGAGTCGCTGTTAGGAGAATTGCCCATGCATATAATTGACTTCTTGAGAGAGTATAGCTCTGGTGGAAGGGAATCCGGAGAAGAAGATTTTGAGGTTAACATTGATGATCTCAGTGATGATACACTTTTCAAATTGCGGAAGCTTCTAGATGATCATTTTCAGGAAAAACAAAAGAATAATGCCGGTGCTGAACCTTGTGTGATTGAGGTATTAATACCTATTCGACAATTGTGTTCTATTTTACACTTCGTGTGTATTTGACTGCTTCTGTATTAAATAATTTATTACTTTCAGTTGCAGATGCTGAATGACTCCGGAGTAAGCAACTCATCAATGCAACCATCTAAAGGTCTTAGGCCTTCCTTGATTTCACTAAGCATACTATCGACTTGATTTTCCTATAGCTCTTTACTCCTTTTTTTTTCTTATTGCAATATTAGGGAGTGGGCCAATTGATGAGGATATGAATGTTGGTGGGCATGAAGCTCCGGTTTCAAGCTGTGCTCCTTTAGAGATAGAGAAAGGTGCTGCTGACATCAAATGCACGATCTCAAGAAATTCAAAGGGTTGGTTAAGTTTTCCTTTTCTGTGTTCTGTGGTATTCTGTCTTTGCCATTTTGCGAGATCAAGATCTTTTAGCATTATACCTACTTATTGTAGTTATTGAAAGCACTTGAGGAGTCTCGTAATATATGTATTATAGCTAACAGATCCGTATGTTGGATGGGTTGATAAATGAGTGGAATGTCATCGTTTAATGTGCGGCCTTTGTGTTTTACAGATTCGGATATTTCTAGTTATGAAAATGATTCCGAGTGTGACAAAGCTTCAATCCGAGTGCACAAACAGGTGTTTTATTGATTAATAATTTGTTATCAAATGGGTGGCCTCTGGTCAATTTGAATACTTAGCTTTGTTGTTATTGTTTAATGGATGTCAGAGGTTGTTGATTTCTTGTTTTGGACTATCAGCAGGTTCCAGAAACCATTGGCTCCGAAGGTCCTATGATTGAAGCTACTACTTCGGATGGACCTCTTGAAAGGAATCGTGGGTGTTCTTATCCTTCTTTGTCATTCGTTTTAAGAAATTGGATTATGCTATAATTTTTTTTATCTTCATGAATTAGATAACTTTGTTCTGGCTGGACAAGTATTAAATATGAGCTTTTAGATTTTGTGGATATGGGCACGTTGAGATGTCATTTTCAAAAAATCTAGGATAGCCATATGAACTGGGCACTTTATTTATTAGACATTTAAAAAAGTTTCATGTACACTTCTAATCTTTGAAATTTAATGTCTCTAAACTTTAGATTGTACTGGTTTGTCTTTGTGCTTTTTCTTTCAATTTTGTAATTGCTTAGTTCCTAGCTTTAGCATGTAACAATTTAATCCAACATTTGTAACAATTTGAAATTTCCATCCAAAAAATATGTTCTTAAGATTTAATGAGATTATTTACATATGTTAATCGATAAATTAATTAGGGGCTGATTGTATGAATATATTACAAACACTAAGTCCTTTTTCTTGTATATATTAAACTTTTGGGACCGAACCATAAATAGTCTGTTGAAGCACTGCCAATGCATATATGTTTATATATTGTGGTTTTCAAGGAATGTGAAATTGCTCCGTTGTAACATTGTCAAAATCTATTTAGATCTCAATGGTGGCGAATCTTAAAATAATTCATTTTTCTTGACATTCATAGATTGTTTATTTTCTATTATAATGAACATTACTACTGATTGAAAAATTGGTAAGCATGCTCGAGTGTTTTCATGTATTCATTGTTTTGATTTTTCATGCTCGAGTGTTAGATGCATGTTAAACTCTAGCTGAACCAATTGAGTTGGTGTTTGAGTGTGACACTTATTGGGGTGCATGTCAAACACTTTTCATGCACATTAAGCATGTGTTTAAATGGCAGGATATCTTAGAATGTGAAATACATATAAGTATTATTGATAACTTCCTCAGATGTTAATTAATACCCTAAATGTTTTCTTGACAACTAAATGTTTACTCAATTAAGAATTTTATAAGTTGATTTGAATTCTTTTAGTATTTTGACATAAAACATTGTATTATAAATGCCGTGTCTTTGTTCATGTTTTTTGTGCCTCTTTAGGCTCTGAATGAACCCCCCCCCCCCCCCCCCCCCCCCCCCCCCCCCCCCCCCCCCCCCCCCCCCCCCCCCCCCCCCCCCCCCCCCCCCCCCCCCCCCCCCCCCCCCC
>NW_019272027.1:3186909-3197363 GCF_002738345.1 Cucurbita maxima
TTTTCCCCCCCCCCCCCCAACAAACTCGTACTTGACCTTTCTCTTATTTGTATTGTCCACCAAATTTGTGTTCTTTAAATGATGTTTAGTAATAGGCATATGATATCCATCTGCAGTGGGATTGATGTTTTCCTTCTTTGCAATCACAAATAAAAAGAAGAAAACTGCCATGACTGTGCCTCATTTATGTTGTGTATTTTTTTTTTATAATTTAAATCATAATTTAAGTAGTTCCTTAATTTTCTTGGCACCATTCTGAGTTTTTGTTTTATATTGTTATTGGGCGTGATAATGGATGTTGAATTTGAAGCATTTGCTTTTGTCACTCATGCTATTTAACGACTTCCCACAGAATTTGAAGGTGGCTACGAACAACTTGAGCAGACTTCA
Source organism: Cucurbita maxima (assembly GCF_002738345.1). Lineage (NCBI taxonomy): Eukaryota > Viridiplantae > Streptophyta > Magnoliopsida > Cucurbitales > Cucurbitaceae > Cucurbita > Cucurbita maxima. The sequence continues at coordinate 3,187,300 of NW_019272027.1, forward strand.
GGCAAGCCTAGTTCTACCGAGTCAGATTGCAATCAGGATGGTGAGTTTTAAGTGTGTGTTTGGAGTTGTTCTTTATAAAAAAGAAAAAAGAAAAAAGAAGGCTTTTAAATGAAATTACTTTTTCCTTGATCACTTTCAGATTAATCACTGATTTAGAATGTGTCAAGTTTTTAAGTGATCTTAGATGACTATATCTTGGTGTAAACTGTCTAATATTTTTACTTCCTAGTTATACCTCCCTCATTGCAAATTGTCTTTTGTGAACATCATAGATTATACATCTCTTATCAAAAAAAAAAAAAAAAAAAACAAAGTGATCTTAGATGACAACACTTTTAAAAAATTACGTGCTTGGTAATAAACAAAAGAAAATTTCAACAAACCAGATTGATGAGAGAACTTCTTTGGAAGAAACACTTGGAGGTGATCATAAGCGACTTTTATAAGAACAAAAAACATATTTATGACTAGTAGATTCTTTTTTGAATGTAGGCAACCAAACAAATTTGTTCTTGAAAGCTCTTTCAAAAAAATGTAAACAATGCGTTATTTAAAGTGTTTTTATTTAAAACTTTTTAAGAAAAAGTGCATAAACTTAAAGGCATGTCTAGCTCACTCTAAGAGTGAGAATTTGTACCCCTCTTGTGTGCATTCCGGTTAATTCATTTAATGAATATTGCAGGTAACTACTCTGATAAACGTGTCTCTCCTGAGAGGCTTTACCGGGCTGCTCTTCTGAAGAACCGATTTGCCGACACAATTTTAAGAGCTAAAGAAAAGACGATGACACAGGTTGGTTCAATACACGGCGTACTTGTTTAGCATCGTACTACTTTTAATGGATTTTGCTATGAGAGCTTGCAAGTTTTGATCTGGATGGTGTGCATTTTAATCTGGGCCGAGATCAGGGTGACAAGGGTGATCCCGAGAAGTTGCGACGGGAGAGGGAAGAACTGGAACTGGAGCAGAGGAAAGGTAGTTGGAATGACTTGTGAACTTTATCTGGCTTTGTTCTTGTGGTTTATGATGTATTTCCGCTTGTGTTTTAACAAATTCTGTACATGAAATGTAGAAAAAGCACGACTGCAAGCAGAAGCCAAGACTGCACAAGATGCACAAAGAAGAGCTGAAGCAGAAGCTGCAGCCGAAGCTAAACGAAAGAGGGAGCTCGACAGAGAAGCAGCACGACAGGCGTTGCTGCAGGTAAATTGCAATCAATCTAAGCGCCAGATTAGTCACCCAGAACTCCGTAGTTTTTGCTCATTCACTTAAATACAATGCAGATAGAGAAAACTGTTATAATAGATGAGAACTCCCAATTCCTGGAAGACTGGGAGATGCTCAAAGCTGCTCCAACCGAGCAGTTACCAAGCTCGGTTGACGAAACAAGCCCCGATCACTCACAAGACGGTCTGGGTAGTTTCAAATTTGTAGGGAGCAATCCATTGGAACAACTGGGTTTGTTCATAAAAGCAGATGAAGAGGACGAGGAGATCGAGCCGAATTACATATCTTCGAACGCTATAAAAGATGTAGAAGAAGGTGAAATTGATTAGGGAGTGTGATGTTGGGAACTCATGATAGAACTGATGATCATCAAGGCTAATGAATAGAAGAATATTTCCTTTTGAGTGAAGAAATTGGTGTTCCTTTCCTCATGATGATCATTGATTATATTTATATTTTAGGAAGAAGTTAGGATAGAAGTGGGCAGTGTTGTTCCTGATTGATTTGGTTACAGAATCGAAGCCATCATTTAGAAAGTGCTTCTGATTTGGTTTGGAAACGAGCAGTGTTCTTTATCTGTATTGTGTGTTGTACATTGAGATAACTTCAAAACATACACATATGGGTCTGTGAATGAAAACAGGACTTTTAGTTTTAGCACCAACTTTTCTCCTAATTCTCTAGGGGTTTTCTTTTTGTGTTCCTCCTACTAATTTTGGTTCGTGTCGTATTGTTCGGAACAAGTTAAAATCGTCTTTTATGGTTTTCGAAGTTTCTAACGTTCCAGATGGTTTTAGTTTTTTTTCTCAAATAATTCATAAAATCGTAGTCTCAATGTACGATGCTGCTCTAAAATGTTTGTTCTTTGATTCAAGCGTATTAACTTTTACGATTGTTGATTGTATTATCATTCATAGAATTGCTTTGTGTTGTGGTCATGCTCGTCTTAGGGAGTATTGTTTTCAATCTTCCTCAATCTTGCTTTTCGAACTCTTTTAAAATTTATATGCCTCTGTTTTTTAAAACTTCTTCTCAAATTGAGGCTATAGACTTATCAATTTTGGATCCAATTCGGAATTTTCTTCGCGAGGTATCGGAAAGGAATTGGAATGTAATAATATCGATTCATACAGATACAAAAGAAAAGGTTCTTTATTGATATCTGCGGGATATGGATAGAGAAAGAGGAAAAAAACGAAGATTTCACTTAGTATTTTTGATCGAAAAATCAATATGATTCCCGTTATAGGTGATGTGAATACAAATTAGCTCGACTCACTTTATGTTGGAAAGCGAGTGTCACACGATTGCAAACTCACTTTAGTCTTTTTCTCCCAACTTAGGAAGACAAAAATTGCTGGTTGGGTTGGTCCAACCAAAAAAGACATGGGAGTCTTTAGGCATTGAATTAGGTAAAGACGGGCTATGGTTCATTCGGGTATTTATTTATTTATTTATTTATTAATTTTGGATTGATATTATTGAATGCATATGGTTAGAAACATAAGTTGATGTGAAAGGTGACCTACCATTGCCTACCTATATTTACATATATTTATACATGAAAATTAATAATGTCTCTTTAATATAATTATTATAATTTATTCTTACTCTATTATGAAGTATAACCTACACTTTACTTTATTTGATCATCCAATTCCAACCATTTCCTTCAACTTTTTAAATTTCAAAATTCTAAATTTGAATATCTACTGACGACTTCTAAACGTCAAATAAATTTTAAAGTTAGATCTATATAGTGTCGATATTTTTTTTTTCATTTTTTAAAGTAAAATAGTGGTACCTGAAATTAGGGGTGTACGGTCAACTCGGTAACTCGAGAACCCAACTCGAACTACAAGGGTTTGGTTGGTTTGGATAGGGTTTTTTTTATAGACTTAATTCGGTTCAAATTGGGTATGGGTTCAGTAGGCAAGGAACTAGGTCAACCCGAACTAACCCAATTATATATATATATAAAGCAAGAGTGGCCAAGCCCATTTGTCTCAGATTCTCATCTCGCTTCAAGTTCAACTCTCGGGTTCACATTTGTCGCCTTCTAATAAGAGCGATTATTAGCGTTACGATAAATTAGATTTTTTATGAATTAATTAAATTAAATTGACACTAACCAAAATAATTGGTAGATAAAGAATATATTCTAAATATTCTTATTTTGCAACAAATAATAGAGATATTTACGTCTTTTTTTTATTAATTAAAATTGTGATTTTTTATTTCATCTTCTCTAAAAGTAATTTTAAAATATATATTAAAATCTAATTTCAATAAATAAATTTATTTTAAAATAAAATAAATAATTAGATCAACCCGAACCAATCAAATTCAATTAAAATATTATAAGTTAAGTTACGTTAGATTTTATTATTAGCAAACTAACTCTACAATCTAAAAAATATCTCGACCGGTGCTAATAGGACAAAATTTTATGAAAATTTTCATATAGAGACGAAGACGAGGAAATCATCTACATTGGAGGATAGAAAAATCTTAATTATATTTAAAAATTAGAAAAAAATAGAATAATAAATTTAAAATATAAAATTATTACAAAGTTTTTGAAGATTCTGCAGAAAAAAGAAAAAACAAAAAGTTTGGATCATTGTTTATTTATTGGGTTTCAATCTTTTGCAATCCGAAAACCCATCTCGCTTTTTCGGTTTGATTCTCCCAAAAAATCCATTCCCTCCCTTTTCACCGCGTTCAAATTTTCCGATCACCGGGTTCCGATGGAAACCCATCTCAACCCTCTTCCGTTCTTCTTCTCCATCTTCTTCACGATCTATATCATTGCTTATTTCTTTCTGTTTCGTAATTGGAGCCCTAAGATCCGGCCGGAAGCATCGAGTTGCGCGATTTCCTTTGCTCATGGAACCCCCGCCGTGTTCTTAGCTTCCGGCGCTATTTTTTCCGACGCCGGTCGCGGTTTCGCGTCACCGAACACCGATCTTCAAAACTCTGTTCTCGAGTACAGCATCGCTTACTTTCTCATGGATCTATTGCACTATCTCGTCTTCTTCCCTGCCGATGTGCTGTTCATCGCCCATCATTTGGTTACTCTCTTCGTGTTCTTCACTTGCCGATATGTTGTCTCCCATGGCGCTTATGCGATTCTTGTCCTTTTGATTCTCGCTGAGATCACCAGCTTTTGTCAGAACGCTTGGACGCTTGCTAGAGCGAGAAGAGGCGATGTTGAGTTTGCCGGTAGGGTTTGTGATCTTCTGTCTCCTCCATTTTATGTGCTGTATTCGATTGTTAGAGGGTTTTTTGGGCCGTATTTTCTGTACAAGATGGGGGAGTTCTACGTTAATGGTGGAGCTGAGAGTGTGATTCCTAAATGGCTTTGGATTTCTTGGATTTTTGTTGTGGCGACCGCCATTTCTGTGAGTATTTTGTGGATTATGAATCTGTGGATTGAGCTTTACAGAGAAAGAAGCAGTAAGATGGAGAAGAAGAAGGGGAGGTAGGAGGAAGGAAGCCATTGGAGCTTCTTCAAAAGCTCTGTCTCTGTTTTGGTCTGCAACAATGGAGGGGAGAGAGGCTTTCTGTGGGGATTGTTTAAACCCACATCGGAAGAAGAAGAAGAAGAAGAAGAAGAAGAAGAAGGAGGAGGTAGCCATTGGGATTCATCTTCTATTCAGTGATGATTCAGAGAAGGAAAAAGGGTATCAAGATTTCTCCATGGAAGAGAGTTCTGTGGTCGGTAACTTTCTGTTTTTATCTCTTATATGGAATTATGATGCTCTGTTCTTGTTCTTGTTGTTGTTCTTCTTCAATGAGTAATTTATTGTTCTTTTTCATGTGGTATATATATAAATATGTTGTGAATTCCTGTGTTGTTAAGTTTTTAGTATGATCTGAGTTACAGAAATTTGTCTAATAACTTATAGATTCTGACTGTTCTTGTGAGCTATGCAAGTAGGGAAGATAATTCTCAATAAAATGATGAAATGAAGGGAGGGTAACGTAACCAACTAAGCCCACCGCTAGCATATAGTGTCTTTTTTGAGCTTTTTTCCTTCTAGGTTTTCCCTCAAGATTTTGAAACGTGTCCCCTTGGGAGAGGTTTCCACACCCTTGTAAGGAATGCTTAGTTCCCTGCTCCAACAAATATGGGATCTCACAATCCACCTCTTTGGGAGCCCAACGTCCTCGCTAACACACTGCCTAGCGTCTGGCTCTGATACCATATGTAACAGCCCAAGACCACTGCGGACAGATACTGTCCTTTTTGAGTTTTCCCTTCCGGCTTCCTCAATCTGTCCACTAGGGAGAAGTTTTTACACCCTTATAAGGAATGCTTCGTTCCCCACTCCAACATATATGGGATCTCACAATCCGCCTCATTAGGTGCCCAGCTTCTTTGCTGGCACACTGCTTGGTGTCTGACTTTGATATCATTTGTAACAGCCAAAGCTTAGATATTGTCCTTTTGGGCTTTCCCTTCTAGACCTCTCCTCAAGGTTGCGTGTTTACTAGGGAGAGGTCTCCACACCCTAATAAGAATGTTTCATTCCCTTTGTCCGTAAATGGGAGCAATACTGTTCCATTGATGGTTGATAATGATTAAAGTTTGACAATGTAACTAGCATTGAAATTACTGTATTTACAAAGATACTGAACAAGGGATTAGACACCGTAAATCCCTCTATAAGATAGTTTGGACTCTAGGATTCTATTTATCTTTATAATTCAACATACCTATGGATACTATTGTCATATGCTTCTTTTGAGTTCTGAGTGAAGCTGTTGTAATTTATGAGAAGAAATCGTAGTTCTTGGATTGAAGTATGATATTTCTGAGTCCTCCCACAGGCGTTGTGACCATTATAACCACTCCAAGTACGATGCATATCTGAAACCGATGAAGAGAAGAAAATATTAGCATCACCACTAGCAAATATTGTTCTTTTCGGGCTTGGCTTCCCTTAAGATTTTAAAACAAGCTTTGTGCGAGGAGAGCATTACCCAATTAGTCCACCAAGAGAATCCAAACATTTTGGGTTTGTAAAGGGAAAGCCACATGACACAGGGTAGCTGAGAAAGCAAAATGAAACGAGAAGTATCGGTAAGCAAGCATTGTAATTTCGGGTTCGAGAACTGAGATACTCCACAAGAATGAGAAACAAGAAGAAAGATGACCAAAAGTAAAAAGTTGTCTTACGAAATATGTTGTTGGGGCAAAGGCAAATCCTCCAAAGAATCCAAGTAGACCACCAAAGAAAGGGAAGCAAATTGCAATGAACATTGTGATTGCTGCAGTAAATCATAGGATAAAACCCAGTTAGTTAAGTTTAGTATTGTTTGAAATGGCAGGAATTATTTAAAGCTTACTTACCGACATATACGTTCCGAGCTATGAATCGAAGCGTAAAACTAGGCTTGAAATGCATTTTCTTCACCAATACAGTTTCTATCATGTCAAACACTGGCATTGCATATATCTGCAGTCACACAAACAAGTACGTTTTGTTTAATTACATCGAACAGCTAGCTGTTCATTCAAACTGCAGATACAAAGATTTGACATCGATCGAAGAAGTTTACCTGGTAACCTCCTATAACGTGGATCACAACAAGCATGTTAGCAATTGCAATAAGCCATGTAGGTTTCTCTAGTGACATCAAAATGTTTTCTTTCATAGAATTTCCAAACATCCAGTATCCAATAAAAGCAACAGGGAAGTAGCACAGGGCAACAACGATATAAGCAACAACGACTCCTTTCCACATCGGTCCTTTCGAGGGCTTCTCTGGTGTAGATGCGATTGTTGCCTGTATCTCGAGCACCACATTATGCCCTGCATAAGCAAAAGCCACATCTCCCAGACCATTTAAGAAGTTAAAAGCAATCTCTGATGTAGTACTAGCTTTGTATCCATAGTCCACATCTGGTTGAACACCCTTTGTGGCGGAGGCTGTCCAAGCAATCGTCGAGTAACTGCGAATCAATCAAGAACTCGAGGTCAATTTCTGCTATAACTTTGTAAACTTGAGAGTTTTGTGAGAGAATCATACGCCAAGGACACAACAGCTGCAGTCAAAGAGACACCAGAGAGGGAGTTGAAGTTGGGGAGGTGGGCGAGTACAAAGTGAACTGAAGCGAAGATCATGATGAAGTAAGATAATTTGATACTCTTGCAGCTCGGGCAAACAAGGTCGTGAAACTTTTTCAGCGATTGCCCTCCAGTCACCATATAAATTATGTTGGTACCAACTTCAACAATGAGTTGTTGAGGCACCACAATGAAAAGGCCTAATTTCTCTCCAAATGCATGTTGACCGAGTTCATGGTATCTATCAAATCTCTTCCCAGGAACCATTTCATGCATTTGCACCATTTGCCATAATGTGTATAAAGTGATGATCCATGACAATACCATGACAACCACACCAGGACCCCTGCAAATTCAAATTGATTGGATCAATCAATGCCAATCGAAGAGGTCAAATTAGCTCACACTCGAGTCCAATATGACATGACAATGTTGTGTTTAATAAACTTTTGATATCAATATCTAAATTGAACAATGGTTGGTTGATGGTCGCTATAGTTTAAACCTATTCTCAAAATTTTTTTACTTTTTTGCTTCGATAACTACTAATGTGAGATCCTACATCAATTGGGGAGGAGATCAAAACATTCTCCATAAGGGTTTGGAAACTTTTTTCTAGCAGACATGTTTTAAAAACCTTGAGGGGAAGCTCGAAGCGGAAAGCCCAAAGAGAATAATATCTACTAACGGTACGCTTAGACTGTTATAAATGGTATTAGAGCCAAACACTGGACGATGTACCAGCAAGGAGACTGAGCTTCGAAGGAGGGTGGACATGAGGCTGTGTGCCCACAAGGACGCTAGACCCCGAAGTGGGGTGGATGATCGGAGAAGGGAACGAGTGCAAGCGAGGAAGTTGGACCCTAAAACATTCTTTATAAGGATGTGGAAACCTCTCTCTGACATAAGCATCTTAAAAATCTCGAGGGAAAATTCGAAAGGGAATAGCCAAAGACAATCACTGAGTTTGGGCTCTTACCCTTAGGTTAGTTACAACTATATTTAGTTAAAGTTTCACTAATTTCTATCTACCATCCGAGTTCGAGCTTACTACCATCCAAGGTTTGCCATTGCAGACGGAAGACTAAGGACGCCAGCACCAACCATGGCAGCCACATTGTGAAAGGCAGAATACCACCATTTTGCATTCCTTGAAGAAGAAATTGGAAGCCAATCATCTATTGCCTTTTGTTCCTTTGTTTTATTGTTGCCCTATCAATCAGCCAAAAGATAGATATCATTTCAATGGCAAGCCAAATAAAGTGCAAGCAAGCAAGCAATCAGTAATAGAATGATGCCACTCAAAAAAATCAATACTATAATCTTGGAAGACTAAGGTTGATTAGAATCTTTCAATCTCAAAATCACTTTCAAGATTAAAGTAATGTTTAAAACCATGGGGGGTTACTTATCTTTCTCCAAACTCTTTTGAGGGGTGTCTCAAAAAGGTTCTTTATTATGTTTCATGATCCAAATTTCACACGACCCTAAAATCTTTCTGGGAAATGGACCCACAAACCATATGGCAAAGTCTAGTGCTGATATGTGGACACCCACTGATATTTTCTTTTTCCTTTTGTGGTCTCAAACTACAAGTCATATTCACCATCATCATATTAAACTCAACTAATCTCCTAACATGAAATCACACCACAAAAGGCATCCTGTTTTGTTCAAGTTGTGCAGTAAAAAATTTATAACTACACAAAGACAAACCATCAAGGCTATGAATAGAAACATTAAATTACCAAAGCCAACAAGGAATATGTAGGTTTTAGCTATTCAAGTGGATGATTATGGATGATTGGTAAACGCAATAAATTTATGACACAATAAAAAAAAATGAATATGTCAATTCAACACTAACTCTAACGGGTTAAAACATATATCCTTAACCAACAAATTCAAGAAGCTGAAGAGGTATTAGTTAAGAGATTTAAATATCCCCTCCAAAAAAATAAATACATATTGGAGCATGAAGGTGTTAAGTAAGTCTTGTTGGATCGGTATGGCAACCCTAGAGGGGGGGTGAATAGGGTTTTAACGATAAAAGTGTTTAAACTTGATTAATTTTTCTATTGATAAAACTTTTTACAAATAAGTAGAAGATGATAATTACTAAAACAAAATAATTCAAGTCAAAACAATAATCAAGTAGAACATGCAATAAACATAATAATAATCTTGAAATTAAATAGGAAAGAGTTAGAGAAAATGACAACGTAGTTTTATAGTGGTTCGGTCAAACTCGACCTACTCCACTCCCCAAGCGCCTCTTGGGAATTTGAATAAAGAACTTTTCCGACTCTTTCCACGGATCAGAGCCAAACCGGTACACCGCTCTTTTTACGAGTTCAAGAGCAAACTCAATCCTTTCAACGACGCAGGATCAAACCGATACAAGTATTTGAGTTTGATAATAACACACCACAACTCTCTCAAAGAGTAGATTTACAATTTGGGATACTGACAACTATTTCCTCACAATATAATAATAATCCCTCTCAAGAATAAGATGAAAAGAAATAAACTTGTAAGCTTGGAGAGAGCAATAAACAATGGAGACTTTGAACAAATGAGGATTGAAGAATGTATGTAAGTTGTATATATAAAAATGTGGGGAAGATGAGTTTATATAGAGGAGAAAAGTGGCAAAATGTAGGATTGAATATTGACCATTGGATTGTGTTAGGAATAATGGAAGGTGGAGATTAAAAGTAATTAAGTAAGAAAATTTTCTAAATTCATTTATTTCAAAAT
>NW_019272027.1:3197627-3223944 GCF_002738345.1 Cucurbita maxima
AATTAATTAATGTGAGATCAAGGGCCAATAAGCCAACAATCTCCCCCTTTTTGATGATGACAAATCATTTAAAGAAAAATTCATAAAAACCAATAATACAACATCCATGTAATAATATCACTACATACTAATATATTATCATAAATTTCACTCAAGAGCATATTCTCCCTTATATTAATGTCTCAAGAAATTATGAAACACCAAGTAAATGATTCATAAATTATAAAATAACAAATTTAGAACATATTTTTCTTAATTTTCTCCCCCTTTGTAATCATCAAAATGAACAATTGAAAGAGAATGCATTTAATAATGACATAATGGCTCCCCCTAAAAACATGCATTCAAAAATTATAAAATTCAAGATATATCACAACGAATAATACCAAGCTCAAGCCTATTTTTGCAAAAAATTTCTTCATTCAATGGCTTGGTGAAAATATCGGCCAGTTGATTATTAGAGTTTACAAAATCAAGAATAATATGTCCATTTTGCACATGCTCTCTAATAAAATGATGTCTAATGTCAATATGTTTAGTTCTAGAATGATGAATAGGATTTTTAGTTAAATTAATAGCACTTGTATTATCACAAAATATAGGCACACTATGAAACTTTAATCCAAAATCACAAAGAGTTTGTTTCATCCAAAGAATTTGAGCACAGCAACTAGCAACCGCAATATATTCCGCTTCGGTAGTAGATAAGGCAACCGAATTTTGCTTTTTACTAAACCAAGAAACTAAGGAACTACCAAGAAATTGACAAGTTCCACTAGTACTTTTACGATCAAGTAAGCTTCCGGCAAAATCTGCATCAGAATATCCTACCAATTTAAATTCAACATTTCTAGGATACCACAATCCTAGATCAATAGTTCCAAGCAAATATTTAAATATTCTCTTAACGGCATGTAAATGAGATTCCTTAGGACAAGATTGAAATCTAGCACAAAGACATACACTAAACATAATATCGGGTCTACTAGCGGTCAAGTAAAGTAAAGATCCAATCATACCTCGATAAGCTTTAATATCCACACTTTTACCTTTTTCATCCTTGTCAAGCTTAGTGGATGTGCTCATGGGAGTTCTTGCAATCTTACCTCCATTGAACTTGAATCTTTTGAGCAAATCTTTAGTGTATTTCTCTTGATTGATGAAGATACCATTCTTGAGTTGTTTGATTTGAAGTCCAAGAAAGAAACTGAGTTCTCCCATCATACTCATCTCAAACTCACTATGCATACATTTAGAAAATTCTTCACATAAAGAAGGATTAGTAGAACCAAATATGATATCATCCACATATATTTGCACTAATAGCATATCGTTTTCTTTAATCTTAATAAAGAGTGTAGTGTCGAGTTTGCCCATTTTAAAATCATTCCCAATAAGAAAATTACTAAGTCTATCATACCAAGCTCTTGGAGCTTGTTTTAAGCCATAAAGAGCCTTTTTCAACTTATAGACATGATGAGGAAATTCTACATTTTCAAATCCGGGAGGTTGTTCTACATAAACTTCCTCCATAATATAACCATTCAAAAATGCACTTTTCACATCCATTTGATATAATACAAAATTTTTGTAAGAAGCAAAAGCAAGTAACATTCTAATAGCTTCTAATCTAGCAACGGGTGCAAAAGTTTCTTCATAATCTATGCCTTCCTCTTGACAATAACCTTGAGCTACAAGCCTAGCTTTATTTCTAATGATATTCCCATTTTCATCCATTTTATTTCTAAAAACCCATTTGGTTCCAATAATAGAAGTATTAGATGGCCTATGGACTAATTCCCAAACTTTGTTCCTTTCAAATTGATTTAGCTCTTCTTCCATGGCTAAAATCCAAAACTCATCATTTTCGGCATCCTTAAGACTTTTTGGTTCAATTTGAGAAACAAAAGCAAGATTATTAAATAAATTAATAGAAGAGCGAGTTTTCACACCTTGTTCGAGATCACCAAGAATCAAGTCCTTGGGATGAGACAAGGCATACCTCCATTCTTTTGGCATTGATGAAGAACCTTCTTCCTTTAAGCTCATCTCTTCTTTACTCGTAACAATTTCTTTGCCGTTGTCACTAACGAGTAAATCTCCAAAATTTCTTTCTAAATCATCACTACAAATAGACTCATTAGAAATATTATTGCAAGATTCATCAAATACCACATGCATAGATTCTTCAATAACTAAAGTTCTCTTATTGAAAATTCTATAAGCTTTACTAGTAGATGAATAGCCAAGAAAAATACCAATATCCGTTTTTGAATCAAACTTTCCAAGCTTTTCTTTGTTGTTCAAAATAAAACATTTACAACCAAAAACTTTGAAATACCCAACATTTGGAATTTTGTTATGCCAGAGTTCATAAGGAGTTTTATTTAATGAAGGTCTAATTAAAACTCTATTTAAAATATAACAAGCGGTATTAACGGCTTCCGCCCAAAAATATTTAGGTAAATCATACTCATTTAACATTGATCTAGCAAATTCTTGTAAAGTACGATTTTTCCTTTCAACCACACCGTTTTGTTGAGGAGTCCTTGGAGAGGAGAAGTCATGAGAAAAACCATTATCTTCACAAAATTTTTCAAAGGCAACACTGTTAAATTCTCCCCCATGGTCACTCCTAATTTTAGTAATTAAAAACCCTTTTTCATTTTGAACTCTTTTTACAAAACTAGCAAATCTTTTCAAAACATCATTCTTATGTTTTATCATCAAAACCCAAGTAAATCTTGAAAAATCATCCACTATCACAAAAGCATAATAATTTCCTCCATAACTAGCTATTTTAGAAGGGCCAAATAAGTCTATATGGAGTAGTTGAAGAGGTCTAGTAGTAGAAATCATATTTTTAGATTTGAAAGAAGACTTAGTTTGCTTACCCATTTGACAAGCGTCACAAATTTTATCTTTTTCAAATTTAAGTTGAGGGAGACCTCTCACTAATGAATTTTTTGAAATATTTGAAATCAAGTACATACTAGCATGTCCTAGTCTTCTATGCCATAGCCAAGAGTTATCAATCAAAACCGAAAGACATTTATCATTTGTAGGACAATCATTCAAATCAATAGTATACACATTATCGTCTCTATTTCCTACAAACAAAACTTTTCTATCACTAGCATTTTCAATTATGCAATTATTCTTATCAAATACAACTCTAAAACCTTTATCACATAATTGACTAATGCTAAGTAAGTCATGCTTTAAACCATCAACTAACAATACATTTTTAATGAGAGTACAAGAGTCATTACCTATAGTACCCTTACCAATTATTTTACCCTTCTTGTTATCACCAAAGGTTACTAAGCCACCATCCTTCTTGGAAAGATTGACAAACTTGGATGGATTACCCGTCATGTGTCTTGAGCAACCACTATCCAAGTACCACTTATTTTTCTTGGAGGCTTTCAAACAAACCTAAAAACAAAGATATTCAAAATTGACCTTTTGGTACCCATACTTGTTTGGGTCCTAGAAAGTTAGTATTCACAAATTTAGGAATCCATTTCATATTTGCATTCATATTAAAGACATTGTATTTAGATAAGTAACAAGAATAATCTTTATGTCCAAACTTACCACACGAGAAACAAACGACATTATGCAAGAATTTATTTCTTGGACTAAATTTGTGTATTCTATTTTTATTCGAAAAATTATTTTCTAAAACATTGTTAAACTTTGTATTTTGAGAAACTTTTCTTCCTAAATGAATATTTTGAGAATTTTTCAATTTAAAGCACTTAGGTCTAATATGACCTTCAACACCACAATAATGACATATAGGCACAAATCTAGATTTATCATACTTAGATACAAATTTACATGTGTTAGATTTAGGCAAGATAGGGGATGCTTTAACAAAGATTGTTTTAGAACTTGAAGGTGTAGAACATTCATCAATATAGCCTAATCCTCTTTTATCACCATATGACTTACCTCCTTCAAGTATTTTATCTAATTTTTGAGCACCTATTGTTAACATTTTAATAGATTCCTTAGCCCTACCAAGTTCTTGCAAATTATTTGATTCATTCTCTTTGAGCAATTTAATTAATTTATCTTTTTCACCACAATCATGCTCAAGAGTCTTGACTTTATCAATTAATGCATTTTTCTCATCACAATCAAATACATGCTTTTCACAAGGTACATCAATTTTAACAATATTATGATCCTTCTCCTTCAAGCAAGAAATTTCATTTAGCAAAGACTTATTTTCAATAATTGAAGTCTTATATTTCTTTTTAAGCACAACATACTTTGAACTAAGTTTTTCTAAATCAATTGTCATCTCATCAACAAGTTTAAATAATTCATGATAAGAAAGAGATTCAAGAGTTACCTCATCTTCTTGTTCATCTTCTTGTTCATCCTCTTTGTCACTATGAGCCATGAAGCAAAAATTTGCAACTTCTTCATCACTTCCACTTGCACTTTCATCACTATCATCCCAAGTAGCCTTCATTGCTTTCTTCTTGGATTTCTTAGATGATTTGAGGAGAGGACAATCCGTTCTTATATGACCCGGCTTTTTACATTCATAACATATTACCTCATCGTTTTTGCTCTTTTCACCTTTTGACTCTTTTTGATTTGTGAAATGTTTTTTTAATTGTTTCTTCCTTTTAATAAAATTTTTATACTTACGTGTGAAGTAGGCGACATCATCTTCATCAAGGACGTCCTCATCTTCAGAGTCAACTTTGATGGATTTTAGGGCTATACTTTTCTTCTTTTTGGATTCTTCTTCCATGTGCCCGTTCATGGTAATCTCATGTGTCATGAGAGAACCAATGAGTTCATCCAAAGGAAGCTTTGTGAGATCCTTTGCTTCTTGAATCGCCGTCACTTTTGCCTCCCAACTTTTAGGCAGAGACCTAAGAATTTTTCTTACATTTTCGGAGGTAGAATATACTTTTCCAAGATTTTTCAAAGCATTTAAAATATTAGTAAATCTAGTAAACATATCACCAATAGGTTCATTTTCCTCCATTTTAAATAGTTCATAATTATGAACTAACATGCTAATTTTTGTTTCTTTAACTTGATTGGTTCCCTCATGAGTTACTTCAAGAGTTTTCCAAATTTCATATGCCGAAGAACACATACATACTCTATTAAATTCATCATTACTTAAGGCACAATACAGACAATTGATAGCACTAGCATTCAAAGAACATTTTTTCATATCATGCTCATCAAATTCATTTTCTAATTTAGGCACCTCAATATTATTAACAATTTTTATTGGAATGTAAGGACCATTACTAACATTTAACCACAATTGATAATCAACGGATTGCAAATAAATTTTCATCCTAGCTTTCCAACATGTATAATTTGTTCCATCAAAATAAGGTGGCCTAGAAGTTGATTGTCCTTCACTAAAACCATTTTTAACACGTAGGTTTGCCATAAGCTCGAACAATAAAGTTTAGATAAAAAATCTATAGGAGCAACCTGCTCTGATACCAATTGTTGGATCGGTATGGCAACCCTAGAGGGGGGGTGAATAGGGTTTTAACGATAAAAGTGTTTAAACTTGATTAATTTTTCTAATGATAAAACTTTTTACAAATAAGTAGAAGATGATAATTACTAAAACAAAATAATTCAAGTCAAAACAATAATCAAGTAGAACATGCAATAAACATAATAATAATCTTGAAATTAAATAGGAAAGAGTTAGAGAAAATGACACCGTAGTTTTATAGTGGTTCGGTCAAACTCGACCTACTCCACTCCCCAAGCGCCTCTTGGGAATTTGAATAAAGAACTTTTCCGACTCTTTCCACGGATCAGAGCCAAACCGGTACACCGCTCTTTTTACGAGTTCAAGAGCAAACTCAATCCTTTCAACGACGCAGGATCAAACCGATACAAGTATTTGAGTTTGATAATAACACACCACAACTCTCTCAAAGAGTAGATTTACAATTTGGGATACTGACAACTATTTCCTCACAATATAATAATAATCCCTCTCAAGAATAAGATGAAAAGAAATAAACTTGTAAGCTTGGAGAGAGCAATAAACAATGGAGACTTTGAACAAATGAGGATTGAAGAATGTATGTAAGTTGTATATATAAAAATGTGGGGAAGATGAGTTTATATAGAGGAGAAAAGTGGCAAAATGTAGGATTGAATATTGACCATTGGATTGTGTTAGGAATAATGGAAGGTGGAGATTAAAAGTAATTAAGTAAGAAAATTTTCTAAATTCATTTATTTCAAAATTTTAATATAATAGTAATATAATATAATAATAATAAAAAGTTATGTGAGTAACGGTAAAATGTAATTCAAAATTTATTATAAATATAATAATATAATAATAATAAAAATGATGTGAGTAACTACCAAAATTTTAAAATATAATAATATAATAATATAATATAGTAATAATAAAATTCGATGTGAGTAACGGTTATATTCAAATTTATATTTGTAAAAACAATTTTTATTTAGAAATGTAATAATAAGAAAAACTCCACCATGTGTTATTCTTCCAATATTATAAATGTCATACTTTGATATATTTTGATTTGTCCATCATTTTGATTTTGTTGCCACATCATCACGTCGGGTATGTTGTCTCGACTCTAATTTCTTCGTTTTAGCTCTGATTTGAGTAATTGAAAAGTTGTTGTAATCGTTATTCCCGACCTTATACTGTGGACAGTTCAAAAAACTGAAAATAGTTAATAATTAAAAGTAGGTTTGTTATCATCAAAACATCAATAATTAATTCATTGAAATTAATTAATGTGAGATCAAGGGCCAATAAGCCAACAAGTCTATGGAAGCATGAAAATTGATATTAAAAAAGTACTCCAATTAAAGTAGCTTAACTAGTTAAAACATTTATCTTCGACCATTAAGTCGAAAGTGTTGATTAAGAGGTTTAAATTCTCACCACTACAGAGTTGAACTAAAAGAAATGATTAAATGATTGGAGTATGTAAATATGAACGTAGCTGAGTTGAAGTATTCAAAAGATTATACTCTTCATCTAACTAAAAGATGAAAAATGAATAAATGAGTATAGTTTTCTAAAACTGACTAGGTCATTGAAACAAGAAGATTGAAATTCAAAATAGATTAACGAAATCAAAATCAAAAGAAGAAGAAAAACAGATTGATTCATAAATGAGCTATAGAATCATGAAATTTCCCCCTAAAATAAACCATGATTCCAACGATTTGAGTTCAGTTCAGTTCAGTCCAACACATTGATGACTACGAAATACCAAAAGGAAAATCAATCTGATTCGATTATCGATTGAAACAGAAAAAGAGGGAAGAACAAAGAGAAAGAGAGAACAAACATCGTCGTTGCCACCATTAATGCTTGTTCTTGGTGGACCTTCAGTTCCCATGAATGGCTGAAAACCTAGAAGTTACAGAAGAAATTGCAGAGAAAAAAGAGAGAAGTAAACAAAAAAATTTGCAGAAGCTTTTAACGATGCAACTGTAAATGAAAGTGGGGGACTCTGTATTTATAGAAGGAAGAACGCTGCAAGTTTCAAAGGGAAGAATTTTAAATTTTTACAAAATTGATGAATTTTTTATATAAAATTAAAATTTTATTTGTTAATTTTATAAACAATATCAAAATTGAAAATTTTTAAAATATATTAAATAATTTTATAATTTATAAATAAATAAAATATAATTTTATAATTTAATAAGTCCATAAATATTAAAAATTTTGAGACTTACGACAATACGTAACTGGTCAAAGCGGACAATAACAGCTACAGTAGGTTTGAACTATCATATGTCAAATACGCTAACGTTCTATTAAATACAAAATTAAAAATTCACCGAATCTATTACACTTATTTTTTAAGTGCTCGACTAAATGATACAAATATGAAAATTAAAAAAATTAAACTATATAAATATAAAAAAGAGCCGTCATTTTTATATTTAGATTTTTATTTTGATGGTCGGTTTTACTTTTACTATGTTGATAAGACACCGGTTATATTTTATAAAGTTAATTTGATTCTCGATAATATTTTATTAATAGTTTAAAGCAACTAATTTATTGATTTTTTTTTCAATTTTTTAGTCCAACATCTTAGAACCCATGAGAGTCGTGTTCATCTAACATGGTATTAGAGTCAGACACCAGATTATGTGCCAACAAGGAGGTTGTTCCACAAAGGGGTAGACACGAGACGGTGTGCCAGTAAGGACGTTGAGCCTCAAAGGGGGTGGATTGTGATGTCCCATATTGGTTGGGGAGGAGAACAAAACACCCTTTATAAGGATATGGAAACGGTCCTTTCCCTCACATAAGCGTTTTAAAGCCTAACGAGGACAGTATCTATAAGAGAGAGAGTAATTAGTGTCTTAATCATTTAAATAATACTTACAATATTTTTAGATTTTTTAATTAAATTATTATATATTATTTAAAATAGAAAATAACATCAGCAATAAAATTTATAAGGGGAATAAATTCTTTTTGTGAGAAAAATAAAAAGTAATTCTTTTTCTTTTTGGAAAGTAAAAAAAAAAATGACAAATTTTTAAGATTAAAGTTTATAAATATATTTTCATCGTTTTTTTTTCCCTATTTTTAAAAAATTTTAAAACATAAAATTAAAAATAAATTAGAGCCTTAATAATTATAAATATTTTTTAGAATTTAAATTATCAAAAAGTTATTTTGAAAATTTATAAACATTCATTTGTTTAATACTTATTATAAAACATTTAATTTATTTATATATATATATTTTCCAATCTTACCCAAATTAATTATTTGGGAGGTTGTCGTTGTTATATAGTTGGGATCTGATTCTAATTTTTAAAGATCACGTAAACTCGTTGAATAGAAAATCCATCGAATATTATTTTAAATCGAGCATAACTTAATGAATAAGATATGAATTATCATTTGAAAAAAATAGATATGTATTGTATAATTCAAGTTAGCTTATCGAGTTAAGAGACCTAAGAGTTTGGAGACGTTGAAAATGTGTAATTTTGTTTTGTGTTCGAGAAATAAAATAAGATTATTTGAAAATTTAATGCAATGACACATAAGTAATTTTATCGTTGTTTAATATAATTTTTTTTTTATTAAGCTAAAGTGTTTTTGCTTTTTGTATGATCGATAATGTGACGTTTATATTTTATATTGAGAGTTTTGATTTAAAATAATTCATAAACTTTTGGGTTTTAGATTATTTATGTAATCTTGATTTAGATTATAATCTTTTTGAATTTATAATTTTACCCTTAAAAATGTTAAAAGTTCTCAATGATGTCGTGTTCATATGACCCAATAACTCGATCGACTTGGACTATCCATCTCAATTTAAGTTGGTTTTCGGGTTGACATTTTTTTTTTCCGAGTTAACCCAACCAACTCGAAAATAGGGTCGCAACCCAATCCAACTCTACCTTTATTTTTGGGCTATTATTATGAATATTATGAATATTAAGAATAATTTTTTTTGTTTATTTATTTATTTATTTTGGGTTGTTACAAATGGTATGAGAGTTGGACAACAGACAGATGTGCCAACTTTCTTGCTGTTCTCGAAAGGGTAGATACGAGGCGATGTGCTAGTAAGAGCGCTGGGCTCCAAAAGGAGTGGATTTGGCGGGAGCCCCACATCGATTGAAGAAAGTAAGGAGTGTGAAAGGACGCTGGCCCCAAAGGGGGTGAATTGTGATGTCCCACATTGGTGCCAACGAGGACACTAGGCACCAAAGAGGGTGAATTGTGATATCCCACATTGGTTGAGGAGGAGAACAAAACACCCTTTATAACGTGAAAGAGTGTGGAAACCTTTCCCTAGTAGACGCGTTTTAAAACCTTGAGGAGGAGCCCAAAAAAGACAATATCTACTAGTTATGGATCTGAACCGTTACGATATTTGACGTTTATAACCAATATTAATGTTGCATTGGGTGTTTTTGATCTAACTCATTTAATTTGGTAGACAAACAAATTTAAATTAATAAATTTGTGTGAAATAATTTTAGAAAATTTCATAAAAACCTATTAAATAAATAATTCCATAACTTTGACAAGGGCATAAAAGGAAAAAAGGAAAATATCCCTCCATATCATACAACCAATTGAATAAATGTTGTAATATATCATTGATGAATAAATTCATGAAATCCAAAAACCAATTGGAGTGTTCAACAAAAAAAAAGTTAACACTTCTCATGAGTATTAAATTTACATGGTCAACATTCAATCAATCAAACACGAAACTTCTTATCGTACAAACATCGAAACAAAAAACACAAAAAACAAACACATATTTATGTTGCTAACGATTTTACTCCGATCAATTCCTTGTAGCTAATGGGATTCTTTTTGTTTCTTTCTACGGTTGCTTGCTATTCTATTTTTTTCATCGAACGCTTCGTTACTCGTCAAAAAAACCGATTTCGGAATCGGTTGATTCCAAAAGCATCCTTTTGGGACAAAAAAGTTGACTTACTACACCTAAGTTAAAGATGTGAAAGATAAAAAGAATCTAGTGGGCATAGAGTGTTCTATTCATATTCAAAATTTTGACAATTCAAAGGGTTTTGATTATGAAAAAAAAAAAAAAACCATATTCTTTCTTGTTTTCATTCAACTAAAAAATGAGTAGTGAATCTGAAGTTTAGTACTTTTTGACAATAAGATGATAGCTTACAGATCTAAAATGCGTTGCCCTTGTTGTGTAAGCTTTTACTTGTTCTTCCTTCCACAAGGAGATTGACTCGACTCTTAACTGATATTTTCTGCAAAAGGAGAAAGTTTGTAACAAGATTTGTTAGTACTTATCAATTCTATCGACTTGCGCCGAGCTGGTTGGGTTCGAATATGCTTGAAGAAATTAACAGAAAGTAGACATCAAACAGACTTTGAAGGCAGCATTGTCGAAAAGGGAGAAAAGGTGATAACAAGATGGATCACACACGAGACTTGTTAGCTATTGATAGATAATTACATCTCCTTATCATGATTTTGTGACACACATATAGCTAATCCAGTGTTCCAAGTCGTGAACCGGGAGGCGGTTGTAAACGAAAAATTACAAGTTCAGCAAAGTTTCTAGTAAATCATGAAGTTTATAAAACTCTGGATATGTTAGCACTCTACTAGACACAAATGTCAAGATTCAAATACTTTTAAAAGCTCAGAGATCTAATTGAAACAACCAGAGATCTAATTGAAACAACACGAAAGTCAAGAGACTAAATTTGTAATTTAGCCTTAATCATATGATTTTACGGGAAGAAAGAGCTGCAAAAAACTAATAAAAGAAACAATAACAAAGCTTCGGTTAGATTCTTACATCAATTCTTCGCCTTACTAGAGTTGTTTTCCTTAATCCTTGCTCGAGTATCCAACTTAACAAAGCGCTTGAGATCCTCGTAGGGAAGCGTTTTGGCATCCTTCCTTCGTAATTCACTAAGAGCTGGACGCTTATCGATCAAACGCCACAGCCAATCAGGGTACTCTGAGTCTGCCATGACTTTTGGATCTGCACCTTCCTTAAGAATATTGGCACCAACTACAGTGGTAGATTTGACCTCTTTACTTAGAATTGATGCTTTAGGAGCATCAGTAGCCGCACCCCCTTTAGAACCCTTCTTTTTGCCCCCAGCAGCAAATGTTCGCACATTTGTCAGTTTTATCAGATCTTTGGTATTCAGAAGGCTTCTTCTAAACAATCTAATTTGGCTCATAGCCATTTTTCCTTCTGCAACTCATAACACCATTATCATCAAACAGACATACTCAATAATTCACAAGACATTGTGTTAGGAGCTGAAATTCTTAGTTACACTAGAATCTAATAATGATTTTGGAAAAGAGATGTAAGCAAACAGTAAACAGAACTTTTATTATTCAGAATCTGCTGGTTTACAAATAGAAAGTAGCATTTATTTGTCTTCAATGGATAGTTGAACAAATTAAAGGGATATAACTCCTAATCCCTGCATCAACAACTATTAGAATAGGAGGTTTACTGTTTAAAACTTTTGGACCCTCATTTTCCTTCAAAATCATATTAATAAGCCTACAAGTTTGGCATGGTAAATCAAACAGATATTGAAACGCGAAGCGGAGTTTGAGAATCTGCAGCCTAATAGTTCAAGTTTTTGGAGTCTACAGGTGATTAACGGTAGGAAAATCAAAATCTGTTTTTATCTTAAACTAGAAATCTAACCTAAAAAATCCAGAAAAAATGAACCAACCCAATTCAAATTGGTTGAGTCCTCATGATAAGCAGCCAAGATTAGGAATCTCCACAAAGAACAGCCAACTAAGTCCAAATTAGAACTACATCACGAAGATAAAATTACAGTCTCACATGACGAAAGATCTTGCGTTCGATTACGAAAGAAATACAGTGAACCTAGAGAAATGAAAGAAGGAATAAGATGATAACAAGGAGGAGGACGAGGAAGATACCTGCAGGAGAAGAAAGCAACAGAAATGGTGGAGATTGAGAATGAGAATTGGAGCTTGAAGAATTCGGCAATGGCAGAAGAGAAAAAGAGATGCACCTGACACAGCACGTTAGAACTTAGGGCTTCGACTGCGGACTCTTCTTTCTTTCTTTCTTTTATTTTCGTTAAATTAGGATTTTTTTTTTTTTTAATGTTTATTTGCTATTTTTATCTTTTATTTTTTATTTTATGTTCGATAAATTTATTAATTTTCGATATATTAGATGTAAATTTGGAGAAATTAATTTTTTTAAAAAAACTAAAAATAATATCTTAAACTTAAAAAAAAAAAAAATTCTTTTCATAGTAACCAAATAATAAATTTGTTTTCCTTTTTCGTCTCATAATTTTTAAATAAAATTAATAATTTTATCTACTATCTATAAATTGACAAAACTGATGAAATAAAATGAGAGAGATACTATATTTTTTTTATAAATATCTCTCCCTTTATTTTATTTAATTTATTTTGTATTTATCGATTTTATCGATATCTAGATAATTATATATATCGATATAATCTATATAATTTTAAAGGGTAGAATATTTTATTTCAAAAACACCTGTTTGAAATATGCCTCAAACTTTTTTTTTTTTTTTAATATCCTTAACTTTTTTAAAAAGGATTGTGTTTAAAAAAATATGAAAAAAAAAATTATTAACGTCGATTATTTCTAAATTTTTTAATGTTACTTTTTTTTTTAAAACTCAATGATATTTTTATTACAGAATATTAATTTTTAGAACACTTTCGAATATTAAAAGAGTATTTTTTAAACACTTCTTAGAAGTTTAAAGATATTTTCTAAACAAAATATTGAAGATATTAATCCATATTAAAAGAGTGTTTTCTAAGCAAAATATTGAGGGATGTTGAGGATATTAATCCTGTACGATGTCGATATGAATTAATTATGGGTGGAGTCCTATAACAACCCGAGAACACTGCTACTAGATATTGTCACTAGATATTGTCTACTTTGACCTGTTACGTATAATCGTTAGCTTTACAGTTTTACTTTGGCCCATTACGTATAGTCCTTAGCCTCACAGTTTTACTTTGACCCGTTATGTAGAGTCGTTAGCCTCACAGTTTTACTTTGGCCCGTTATGTATAGTTGTTAGCCTCACGTATAACAGCCCGAGGACGCTGCAACTAGATATTGTCTACTACTGGGGAGAGATTTCCACACTGCACGTGAAATCTCCAAATCCAAACGTGAAATCTCAAATCCATTCTTTTTAGAGTTTTCCACACTCTAATAAGTAATGTTTCACGTGAAATCTCCAAATCTTCTTTCTAAAGTTTGGTCGGTTTCTTTCCTGCTAAATAGAAAGTTTGTAACAAGTTATCCTTCATCTCCCTTTACTAGAGATGTATACTATCTTGTCAAAGGTATAGAGAGTGAAACTATAGAATCTTTCGAACATTTCAAACGCCACCTTGATACCTATAGTCCTTTAGAGTCCTTTCCATCAAGTCAAAAGTCGTACGAGATACCTACATATATAGTTATCAAGTTCAAGAAATTTCGGGTTCGGAGATCAAACCTTCATATAAGATACATTACAAAGAGAAACAAACATGAGTTGTAAGCTTGAATGGAAGCAAAATGTGTATGGAATAATAGCACAACAACCTTAAATTACTCAAAAATGTTCAGATTTACCTCTTTTAACTCTATCCTAAGCCTTATCATCTATTGACATTGTTGAAAACCCTTGGCTTTCTATCAAGTTCTCTATGATCTTCTTCAGTGCTGGGGCACTTACCCTACATTTCTGGTCACCAAAGCAGGACCTTCCTTCTTCTGCTGCCTTACAAAGCTGTGGATCCAATGGCACCTTCCCTAGAAATGGCACCCCCATCTCCCTACACATTTTTGCAGCCCCACCCCCACTGCTATCGAACACTTCGCTGCAAGTAATCAAATTCAGCAGCTCGGGCGCTTTTTCTCGGATGTACTCTGCTGCCCATTCCGTTACATCTACCTGCTCCTCTGTCTCAGTTGCCTTTAGAAACTTCAGATCTAACAGTGGTTGAGTCAAGCCACTCATGTTCTCTACGACACCAAGGACTTTGACGCCGACTTTTTTGCAGAAACTCACTTCTTTGCGCACGTCGATGAGAGAAACTTGTTGTGGGGTGGTGACTATGATTGCGCCATCGATTCCAGTAGCTTCGAGACATTGTACGATTGAAATGTGTTCATCTGAAGTGCCTGGTGGGGCGTCGACAATCAGAAAGTCGAGTTCTCCCCAGTACACATCCTTTAGAAACTGCTTAATGAGCCCATTTTTTCGAGGGCCTCTCCAAATGACAGCGTCGTCGGGGTTAGGGAGCATGAATCCTATTGACATAACTCCAAGGTTGGACTCTATGTAAACAGGGGACCATCCAAGGTTGCTCTGATGCACATCTTGACCTTCTAGGCCTAGCATCTTTGGTATACTTGGGCCACATATATCGATGTCCATGAGACCGACCTGGAAGTCCATGGCAGCTAGCGCAAATGAAAGCTGGGCAGAGAACGTGCTCTTTCCAACCCCGCCCTTCCCTGATAGAACTAGAATCTTGTGCTTAACCGTTGCCATTCGTTCAGCTATCGAAACCAGATCTGAAAACAGGAGTGGCAGAATTTTTCAACAGAACATAAACACACAGACAGATAATAGATTCTATTAACGTATTCATATGTAGGGTTTAGAAAACCAAACAGGTCTAAACAGTAATTCCCTTCAAAATTCAAGAAGCAATTTGCTAAAAGCAGCAATACAAAGGAAGGAGATGGTGTTAATATTGGTCATTGGGAATAGGAATCAAAATTCGTGAACGGAATGACACATTATCCACTAGGGTAAAGCCCACAACTAGCCGTATTGTCCCTTTGGACTTTCCCTTTCAGGCTTTCCCTCAAAGTTTTTGAAACGTGTCTATTAGGAAAAGGTTTCCACACCCTTATAAAAAATGCTTCATTCTTCTCCTCAACTGATGTGGGTTCTCACAATCTCATTCGTGGTAAATAGGTCATCGGGAAAGACAAGCAAGACATGGCTACACGGAATGAAAACAATCATCACGTGTCGTCATTGTCAGTATTTTTCAATGTATGTAACGATTTTACTCAAAGGCCACTCCTATTTCTTTCTAACCAAATAATTTCAACCCTTTCTATTTAACATATTAATACACAACAAGAGGAGGAAAAATCCATTTCCTCTTCTTTGACTTTCTCTTGCGTATTTTTAAACATAGATGAGAAAATCGAAACATAGATGAGAAAAATCGAAACGAGAAGTAACCCTACATGCATACCCAAAAGAAAAAGGCACATGGAGAAATAAGGTACAAAACCAAACAAGGCAACTTCCGAAGCAGCAAGCAAAAAGTACTTCTACTCGATACAATACATCATAAAAAATAAAACAAATGGACTAAATGATCGAATTCAATACAAGGATCATGATGGACAAAAGCTTAAAAATGAATAGAACCAAAATAGTATTTAATCCCGCTTAAATCCACCTTGATATCCATTTTGGGATAGGCTAAGCTCTCAGTCCTAGGTGTCAGAATCACACTCTTAGGCTAGCGATTGTGCATCACTTGTTCTAACCTAACGAACAAATCAGTCGTGTGAAATTCGGACTTCACGTACAATATCGGCGTATGCTCGAGCCTTGGGTCACGTTTGAGAGAAATATTTTGAAAAACGTAAGCGAGGAAATACGTTGAAAACAATTGTATAGAAAGCACTGGTATAAGCCAAATCGAGTAGGTAACAACAACAGGTTTGATAACATATAACCTGAGTGGGAAGAATTGACAACTAGTCACCCTCAAAAAAGAGGTTTAAAACAGGCATGTGGCCACGGACAACACATCCCGGACAAGCATAAATAGGACTCAATTGACATTCATGTTAGCCTCAAGAACCATCTAATCAGAGTAAACCAATCAGCCCAAAAAGCCTATAAGCTATAATCACAAAGCAATCATGTAACCTGAGCAGGAAGAATTGACTAGTCACCCTCAAAAAAGGGTTTAAAACAGGCATGTGGCCATGGACAACACATCCCGGACAAGCATAAACAGGACTCAATTGACATTCATGTTAGCCTCAAGAACCATCTAAAATCAGAGTAAACCAATCAGCCCTAAAAGCCTATAAGCTATAATCACAAAGCAATCACTCTCTAAAAACCAATCCAAATTCAAAAACAGATTCGTAGGGTTTATGGAGACGAAACAGAACCTGGATCAGGGCCTTTAGGAGCAGTAGCACAAATTGATTGGTTGGGACATCCTTGGCAAGCGTCTGATTTCCCTGCCGACTCCGATTGAGGACCTGGGCAATCTGAAATCCAAAACCCCCCCACAAAGATAACATCAACCAAAATATAATACAAAACGAAACAGAGCTGATCAGATAAATAATCCACCAACGACGAAGAAGACGAACAAAAAGAACGGGAATTTCATTACTTTCATTAGCATCTTCAGGAATTTCGCCGTTCTCCATTGGCTCCAACTCCTCCGTCAACAACGATGAGAGGCTCTTTCCGGTAGGGTTCTGTTTTTCGTGTATATATATATATATATATATATATAATTATTATTATTTTATTTTACTAAGTCGGCTTAGTTTTTTATTTTTTATTTATTTTTTCAGAGAAAAAATAGCTTTAGTTATCCCCATCCGCCGTACAGTTGATAGATTAAATTTAAATATTCATACTTATTTTAAAAGTTACATAATAATAATGATTTAAATTTAAATTTTTGAATTAAATTTAAAAGAATATATTTTACATGGTTGACTTTTTATATAATATTTTAATATAGTTTTAAAATATTTACGTAATATTGGAATTTTCAGTTAATAATATTTTTTTTTATATATAATTTAACTTATTAAATTATATAAAATTCCCTTGAATTTTGAAGTGTAACTTTGTAACCTTTCATTTTTACTCTTAATTTAAAAAATTCAATAAATCCTTAAACTTTGAAATTTAATATATATATATATATATATATATATAGAATTAAATTTAAAAGAATAATATTTTACCAGGTTGACTTTTTATATAATATTTTAATATAGTTTTAAAATATTTACATAATATTGGAATTTTGAGTTAATAATATTTTTTTATATAATTTAACTTATTAAATTATATAAAATACCCTTGAATTTTATTTTTACTCTTAATTAAAAAAAATCAATAATATCCTTAAACTTTGAAATTTAATATATATATATATATATATATATATATATATAGTGACAATAATTTTCATAATAAAAAATAAATTATTATAATTTTACTAAGAAGGAAATTTGATTATTACTACTATTATTATTAGCATTATTAGGATTATTAGGATTAGCATTATTAGTTAGCATTGGCCACACTAAATTTCTTATTTTGATTCCACTCTGCACTGCTGCATATCAGGATTTTACAAGCACATAAACATTGTCTACAATGTGGGAGGGATCCAAATGTAGCCATCGGATTGAACATAACCAGCTTTTTCGAGTAGCTCATCGGCCTTCACCGGACCTCGGCTCCCCTTTTTGTATGGAAGTGACTTCAGCTCTCCCTTGTCGATTCTGTGCAGCAATGGCGTGAAGATCTCCCAGGCAGCCTGGACACGACAAAACTGTTGGTGAGAAAGGTTTGTCCGTGAATGTATAATTCGTTAGTGTTGAACATTACCTTTAGCTCGTCTCGACGAACGAAATGCTGCTGGTCGCCCTTTATTCTGCGAGTGTTGTAATGTCGTTAATGGCTGTTACCTTGTAAAGTATATGAATGTTATAAATGGCAACGGGTAGGACTTACGTGTCGAGGATGAGACGCTCGTATGCCTCTGGGATTATAATGTCTTGATAACGTTGGCGATAGGACAAATCTAATTCACTCTGCACAGTTGACATTTCCAGTCCAGGTGTCTTGACCTGCAAAGTCCATGGCAAAGAAGATAAGGAGTAGAACTCGTGAACCAGGTTGCGTTGTTAAGTGTTTTCAATCAAGGTAGTTGGTAACTAGGTACGGAGTCGAGATATTGGGATTTGAAGGAGCATGGTGACCCCAAGGAGTACAACATTGAGGAACGTTATATATGCGTAACACATTCATTCAAATCTAACTGGACCAACCACTTGATGAAACCTTTCACCGTGCCATACGATTCTTTCGCCAAGCGAGAAACCCTGGAACTAAAAATTGGCAACCCTAAGCCACCCGGTGGTCTTATATATACGTGATACATTCAAATCTAACTAGACAAAAAAACTCGGTGGTCTTTTTATCAGCGATCGACACAAACCCTAGATCTATGCCCTTGATGAAAGTTTTTACCGTGCCACACGATTACTTCACCAAGCGAGAAACCCTGGAATTAAAAATGGGCAATCTTGAACCACCCGACCCAATAGTACCCTATTTTTGGAACGTCCAGTGTCAAAGTCTCGATTCGATTCCAATCAAAATGCTAGTTTCAGGCAGTCATTGACATTATTAGCATGAAGTGTTAAGCCACAAACAGAAAAATGTGTAACTGAGCTGTAGAGTAAGTATTTCTAATTCTGTCAAACAATCACACCATTTAATATCACTACCAGATGCCATTTCAAGCATTATAAACACTACTAATGGTGAGGTTAGCTGATAAGAATATTTTTCATACCATAAGCTTCATGTACATGGCCTCCGAAGGTTGCAAGCGAATCACGAACTCGTTCCTCCCTTGTTTTTTGCCTGCCTCATGAACATTGATCGATTTTGAGCAACTAAACAAGAACATTTGAAATACGCGTGCACACATGAGATTAATCTCAATATGATATCGTTCTAGATCGGAGGCCTTACATTTGAAAATATCACCGGGAACATCCTTGAACTGAACTCGAATCTCGGCTTTTCTCGAGTTCAATGCTTTCCCTGCCTTCATTATAAACGGGACACCTGAAAAGAAACATATGAAAGACTGACATGATCAACTTTACGAAGAACACATAAGTTGTCCTAAAGGAAGGGATTATAAATTCGAAAAGCGTTCTTACCCTCCCATCTTTCATTATGTATCCTCAGCACCATAGTTGCAAAGGTTGGTGTATTTGAGTGATCAGGAACTGTAGGATCGTCCGTGTAACCTTCATATTGGCCAAGAACTACCTCCTCGTCGTTAATTGGCAGCACAGACTGAAGCACCTGTACCAACGTGACCAACAGCGTTAGCGAGTAGAAAAAGAGGATTAAAATTCGATATCACTCTTAACGAACTTGAGAAACGTGTATCAATATACATATCGAAGATTTTATTTATATCATAAATGCTACTCGGAGCCTTCTGGCCGAGGGCACGTCTGCCTGGACATCACTTGTTGCTGCAAAAAAGGAATACAAATAGACTTCTTTTAGTTTGAATTCCTACCTTTACTTTCTCATCTCGGACATGCTCGGGTTTGAGGGAAATAGGTCTTTCCATAGCAACCAAACAAAGAACCTGAGAGTTCAGAAAGAAATAAATAACTTTTAAACGTGCAGCAGTGCAACAATTAACCAATATTGTGAGACCGAGTCTAATCAATTATTTAAGAGCATGAGTAGAGGATAAATGAAACTGTATTTCATTTTCGGTTTTCTAGGAACCAAAAACATTTTAACTCGAAAGAAATTTCTCACCTGTAATAGATGATTTTGAATGATATCGCGAATAATCCTGCAGAACGAAAATTGAATCAGTGACTAGTTTAGATTAATAAGTTTTCATACAAGGAATGACACTATGGTTCATTTAAAAGTAAGTCTAAGTGTTCAACAACATAAAAGATCATACCCGTATTGATCAAAATATCCACCACGCCCCTCGGTCCCAAAATCCTCCCTGAACACGATCTGGTGGGGAAAAAAGGATTAGTGCATAACCAATGCGGCCGATTATATCAAAATAACCAATAAAAACGTAAATTCTCACCTGTACATTATCAATGTTGTCACGGTTCCAAAGGGGCATGAAAAAGCGGTTTGCAAAACGAAGTACCAACTGAAAATTCAGATCATGCAAGAAAATACATGAGGCTTTGAAAAACCAGAGACAACAAATAATATCTTGTTCATATGTATATTACCAGATTTTGAACCAATTCCTTCCCGAGATAGTGATCGATACGGTAAATTTGCGGTTCATCGAACAATTCACCGATTTGGGAACTTAGCGTCTCCGCAGATGCCAAGTCCTTGCCAAAAGGTTTCTCCACAACAATCCGGGTCCATCCACCAAGATCAGCTGACAAAAGGATTGAACGACCTCTAATAATCAATATCCAGACACAGACAGAAGCCAACCATGACAATAATCTGCACTTTCTTACATTTATTCATACAATAATGCTTGATCATCTTGCATACCGATGGATATACCGATGGAGGAAGTGCAAGATAGAACAGCCTACGAGATGATCCCTCTATACTATTTTTCAAAACCTCGTGCTCTGAGATTTCCTTATCCAACTTCTGAAAACCTTCCGCAGAATCATACGAACCACTGACATATTTGATCTGCAAAAATTATTGCATTTATGCAAGAGTGATTCTATTGGGTACATACTGATAGTAAGACAGTAATCGTGCATATACAGGGTAGCACTAACCAACTGCAGAAACTTGGGTACTTCTTCTAATTGCTTCGAGTCGGCAGTTTTGCCTTTGACAAGATACCTGCAACAATTATTCATGTTGAGCAACCCCTAATGACAGCTAAAGTCGACATAAGTTAAACAAAATATAACAACAGGAAAAATGCTTGAAACATAATCCATTGAAGTATCAAAGCGGAATTAGAGTTTTTAACTACGATCGAAGTAAAAATAAATAGACGCCCAAAACATCAGTGATTAATTGTGAAGTCAAGCCCACCGCTAGCAAATATTGTCATTTTTGGGCTTTCCCTTCAGGACTTCCCCTCAAAGTTTTTAAAACACGTCTGCTAGGGAGAGGTTTCCACATCCTTATAAAGAATGTTTTGTTCTCCTCCCCAACCGATGTGGGATCTCACAATCCACCCCCCTGAGGACCCAACGTTCTCGCTGACACTCATTCCCCTCTCCGATCGATGCGAGATCTTACACAGTGATTCTAGTAAGTTAACTCAATCAAATAAAGAATGACAATAGGATTAAAACAAGAGAAAAGCTCCATATCTTACCCGCGTATGCGATCTCTTAGATCATCATCAGAAATTTTTGACCTCGCATAACCAAAAATGTGAACTTCATTTGATAGTAGGAATCCCTAAGAACAACGATAGATAAAAACAGTTAAACCATAGAGAGCACACTTAAAACACTCTTCGCTCGAGAATCACATGACCCTCAAACTCATTCGGGTTGCCAGATACTCTCTCAAAACCTTCAATTACACTTTATAATGAATACTCGAAAATCCTTAAAAATTTCGGAACGGAATTACCACCACAAAGAGTCAAAGACTTCTTAGAAACTCTACACATATTAAACTAACCTATGATTTATTCTACTCTTCAATACAAAAGGGAGAGCAAAGAAGAAGAAAAACCTGGATAAAAAGGTGGAAGAGAGCTGGAAATGTCTTCTTTTTAGCAAGATCTCCAGAAGCTCCAAGCACAATGATGGAGAGACAGCCAGTTTCCGGCACATTATCCTCTCCAGAAAAAGAGTCATTTCTTAGAGAAGCTCTTTTCTCAACGTGCCAGCCTCCAGATTCCATCTCTTAAGCTGCAGTACACAAAATTCAAAAAATCCCCCCTATTAATTACTACCTTTTGTTTAAGAAATCTATCAATTAGGGAAACCTGGATGAGCTAAAACTTTTACTTCACACTACTAACATTATCAATCAGCCTAATCCAAAACAAAAGGAACAAACAAGTAAAAGGAAAACAAACCACAGTAAAAGAATCCATCAAAATCAACAAAAAAAAAGCGATCACAAGGAATTAAAACATGTTCCCGGATCCGATTCTCCAATAATCGAAGATTAAACCGATCCAAAGCAAGACTCTCAAACTAATTCAGTAATGATCAACAAAATCACATTAAACAGTAAAAATAATCAAACTCCACAAAACTAAAACCTCAAATCTCAATGATCATCATATTAAAGCACTTCAAATGGCAAAAGAAAAACAGAGAGAACACAAACCTAGGCCTCTTCTGTTCGTCTGCTTGTTCTTGTTCTTCAAATTGGAGCCGAAATGGATGAACATTTCACAAATTCTGAGTGATTTTAAACGATTTTGCTGCTCACCAAACTTTTTTGTCGTCGTTTGACGCCACTCAGCGACTTCTAGCCGCCGTCCTAAACAAGAAAAGAAAAGCATTTTTTTCTGTTTCAGTTTTACATCTACCGGCCCCACGTTGATTGTATTATAGTTCTTTAACCCTTTTTTTACTCCTAATTTGACTTTACTTTGACTTTATTTTATTTTTTTTAAAGTTAAATAATATTTAATATGATTATTTAAATTTATAAGTTAATTATCATTAAATTATATTTTATTAAATTCTTATCCATTTACATCAATAATTAAAATATGATAAAACTTAAGTATAAAATATTTTAAAACTATAAATATTAAATATTTTTAATATTTTAAAAAGTAGGATACGGTTAGATTGGATTGTGTTGGATGAAACTCTCACGAATGAATACTATCTTTAGTGGTATGAGACCTTTTGGAAAACCCCAAAGCAAAGCTACGACAACTTATGCTCAAAGTGGACAATATCATATTATTGTGGAGAGTCGTGTTCAACTAACATGGCATCAGAGTCATGTCCGAACTCCAAATGACAAATAAGTCGAGCCTCGATTCAGGGGAGGTGTACTTTCTTCGAGGGAAGATGTTGGATGAAATATCATACCATTGTGGAGAATCGTGATTGAACCCCTAGTTTTATGTCAACTTATGAACCGAACTGAATTTTTTATTTTGAAAAAATTCCACCCAATCTGAAAAAAAAAAAAAAAAAAACCTAACCCGATCCAATTTTTATGGTTTGAGTTAGGTAGTTTAGATTGATCGGATTATCAAATCATGTGAACACTCGAACATTTCATACCATTGTAGAGTCGTGTTCAACTAACAGATTGAGACTCTAGTTTTATGTCAACTTACAAACCGAACTAAATTTTTTATTTTGAAAAAATTCAACCCAATCCAATTTTAAAAAAATATAACTCGATCCAATTTTTATGGTTTAAGCTAAGTAATTTAGATTGATCGAATTATCAAATCATATGAACACTCTTTAGACTCAGTAAAAATATTTTTTTAATAATTTAATTTAAAAGTTATCTGAGTATATTCCGACAGCACTAAAATGCCTCTTAAAGATATTTAATAAAAATAATTATTTTATTTTTATTGTAAATTATTTTTAAACTTAAAAAGTATTTAATGGAAGCATTAAAAGTTCATTAATTTTATTTCACTTATTCATGAATTATAATATAATATCATTTTTCGTACTTGAATATATATATATATATATATATATATATATATATATATATATATATATATATATGTTTAAAAAAGATAATTTATTTTATAAATAAATTTTTATATATTCGAATGACAAAACCCGATCATCGAGTGATTAGATAAGATCGAATTACGCGTCTTTTCAGTAATAAACGAATATGCTAATCTTTGCTTAAACGGATAACAAAAGTGATTGTATAATTTTTATATTCTACCTCTTTATTGACTAAACCGAGTTTCTTTGTTCTCAAGTTTTTGTTTTGGCACGATTCAAACGTTTTTCTTTCGATTTAAGTTATCTGATAAAAGGAAAAATTCTTCAGTTTCTTTCTTTCGATACACGTTTGACTAAAACACTCTAGGCACATATATATTCACGGTTCGATCGTGGTGTTTTATATATACTATCTGAATCGCACTCATAGATGAATCGACACACCCCTTTATCGTGTAACCACCTTCACCTAATGTGTAACTACTTCCACGTCGATTAACTTTGTCTTGTGGGTATAAATTGCATGTTTTCAATTTTTATCAACGAGCATCTAAACTCGAATAGTCACGTCTAAACAGTAAAGAGCAAAATAAATTTTACGAGAACAGTAAGGGAAAAATAGTCATCGTTGGCACACTATGTTCTCGCTAGCACTCGTTTCTTTCTCCAATCGATGTGGGACCCCTACCAAATCCACTCCCTTCGGGCCCAGCGTTCTTACTAGTACACGTCTTGTGTCTACCTCTCTTCGATGAAGAGCCTCCTAGTTGGCACATAGTCCGTTGTCTAGATCTGATACCATTTGTAACGGCTCAAACCCAAGCTCACTGCTATCCGATATTGTCCTCTTTGGGTTTTATTAGGGATGTACATTCAACCCGACAACCCGGACCAACTCAACCCAAACTATAAGGGTTGGGTTGGGTTGGATTAATATTTCAGGTAGGGTTTGGTTCATTTTTTCTGAACCCGAACTGAATCGGTTCGGATTCGAATTCATGGGTAAAACCTTCGGGTTGATCCAAGCTAAATAAAAATATATAAAATATATTAAGATTCTATTTTTTTTTTTAATTTATTTAGTTTTATAACAATGTTGAATTATGTTTATATGTTACAATTTTCGCTCGTTGTTTTTATTGATTTTTTTTTTGTCAATAATTAGAGATTGTATATGTTTTATCCTTTATCAAAAAATGGGGTACTATCGGGTCGGGTGAATTCAATAATAGACGTTTGTTGGCATTCCAGCCTTCTTTCTCCTTTCAGGGCCTACCCGAAAGAGAATCCAGTGTTTCTTGCTCGTGAATATCTGAATAGGACGAACCGCCCCGTGGTTTGTTTCGGAACAAAACAATTAGAATTAGGCTCGTTGAACTGGAATGTGTATTATCCATATAGGGGATCTTTCAATGGAGAAGATCCGTCGACCTAAGACGAAGAAAAGAGTCTATCTATTTTATTTAGTTATTCACTTAAACCAATGATTCGTTATTGTAACAGATAGCAACAAACATTTCATCGGGGAAAAGCCATCTTTTTCTCAACAACTCAACTCGAACCCAACCTAAAAATAGAGGGTTCGGTACTAATCCAACCAACAGAACTTTCAAGTTGGGTAAAAACAATCACCCAAGTTCCATACCCTTATAGGGTTTCGTTCTCACTCTCGCAACCAGTGTGGATTCTCACCTAACTGATCTAAAATGCTATTTAACCTAACCCAACCCAACCCAAATCCAACTGACCCGAAATTTTAGTCATTAAAATGAGTTTAAATTCTTATAAAATTTTCCCATATTTTTCTTTAATAAAATTAAGCCACCCAAAATTACAAAAAGCTCATACAAATTACACTATAAAATACTAATTATAAATAATAAAAAAACTTTTATATAATATAAAAATGTTGGTTGAACTAAATTATTTTATTTATAATATTTTTTAAAATTCAAATAACCTTTATTAAATAATCAATATTTCTGTTTAGTTCAATTTTTTCGAGTTATTTTTTAATTTTTTTAATTTTTAAATAAAAGTAACCGAATCCTATTTATTTATTTACCAATATTAAATTAAAATTGGTAACTCAATTATATCATATATTTTTTAAAATAATATACTCGATTGGGTTGAGAATTAATATTCAAAAAAATAATTATGACATTAAATAAAATTAAAATAAATATATAAATATGTAATTATATCATAGTTTTTTTTTTTTTTTTTTTTTTTTTTTTTTTTTTTTTTTTTTTTTTTTTTTTTTTTTT
>NW_019272027.1:3224154-3273759 GCF_002738345.1 Cucurbita maxima
TTTTTTTTTTTTTTTTTTTTTTTTTTTTTTTTTTTTTTTTTTTTTTTTTTTTTAAATTAAGGGTAACTTTGTTTGACTATTGGAATTGCTCGATTATCCTTTCCCTTCTGGAAAAATAGCTCGATTATTCAAGTTAGTTGGTATGAAGTCCATTATTCAAGTTAGTTGGTATGAAGTCCGGGCGAATAAATTAGGGGTGAATAGTTTTTTTTTTTTGCTTTTAATATATTACAATCAACCCGGGTGATCTATCCATAACCAGGATGAAACTTTGGTGAAACTAAGTGGAGGTTCGAACCGACTGATGTCGAAGAATCAGTGAACGAGTTGTAGGGGTGAAATGCCACTTGAACACAGATCTAGCTAGATCTCCCCGAAATGTGTTGAGGCGCAATAGTTGACCAGACATCTAAGGGTAAAGCACTGTTTTGGTGCGGGCCGAGAGAGCGTTACCAAATCAAACTTTAAATGCTAGATATGATATCAAAATAACAAGGATTAAGGTTCAATTATTTTCTCGCTGATTTACTTTAATAAAGCATGTTCGAAAATAAAACGTTTATCTTATGCAGACGATAGTTTAATCGTCTTCATAACTCACCTTTACATAATTCAATTCATATAACTTCATATATCATTTTGAATTGAATCGTTGTTGAGCTAATCGACGTGTCGTTTGAATATCAATTTTAATAATATAAATTCATAAATTCATTAAAAATTTATGAAAATGGGAGGATAAATTTGTAATTATACTTTTTTTTTCTTTTTTTTTTCCGAGATAAACGACAGCGTTTTACCCACGTGTCAAGAAAACTTGGGCGCACGTTAGCATATCCTCTCCGGTCGTTTCAAAAAAATTTGACATCCAAGTCTTGTTCTTTTTCCCGGGCCCACAAATTTCTCTTTAATCACCAAACCAAACCCACCAACTTTTCCAAATTAACATAACCGCCCCAAACTTTTTCAAATTCGGGTAACTTTCACAATTATAGACATCATAAGGCCCCATTCAAAATTATTATTTATTTATCATTAAACTACAATTCACTCCTAAACATTCATCACTATGTCCACTTACTTTCTATTATTTGAAAAATTGCTCATAAGTCCCTATAATTCTAATTTATATCGATTTAGTCCCTATACAAAAAATTTTCAATATTTTTAGAAATTTACGATAGTAAATTCAAGTGTTTGACGAGGTAACCCGCACAAATATATTTTAACGCAGAATCAAAATTGACTTTAGTCTACAGTCAGATGAATGAACTGTCGGGAGCTCGTATGAGAGTTGGTTTAACTTCCCTAACTATGGCGGAATATATCCGAGATGTTAATGACCAAGACGTGCTTCTATTTATCGACAATATCTTCCGTTTTGTTCAAGTGGGATCTGAAGTATCCTCGATACTAGGTAGAATGCCTTCAACGGTGGATTATCAGCAGACTCTTAGTACCAAAACCGGTTCTTTACCAGAAAGAATTTAGGTTAGTTTAATTTCTTGAAGTATTAAATAAAGATATTAATGACATAATTATTCTACAAATTATTTATTTATTTATTTATTTTTGTTATATATTCACTTGTTATAAAAAATATTAAAATTTTTAAGTTAAATTCTGAAAGGAAGATAAAAAATTTAAACTATTTTTTATATTTTGTAAAATTTAATTTTAATTTTGAAAGTAATATTTATTAATTTAATTAAAAAATAAGATTAAAGGGTGGGAGAGAAATATAATATTTTTGAAAAATGGTAAGAATGTAATAATATGTAATATTGCTAAAGTTGGAGGACTAAATAGACAATACCTTGCAAATTGAAGGACTAAAAACGAAATTTAAGATTTCAACCAATATTTATGTGTGTTCTTTAAAAAATAAAAAAAGAGCTTTCGGAATCGTGCAGGCGCAAAAGGGGAGAGAAACCATTGAAGAAATCTAGAGAGAGAGAGAGACGAAGAACAGGAGAGAGAGAATCGGAGGGTTCGGTTTCAGTTGGTGATGACGATGGATAGAGAGAAGGAGAGGGAGATTGAGCTAGAAAGTGCAATGTACACTAACTGTTTGCTGTTGGGCCTCGATCCTGCGGTTATCGGCGTCGGAGCTTCCAACGGCACCCCTCGTGTTGGCCTTTTCCGTCACTCAAATCCCAAACTCGGCGAACAGCTTCTCTACTTCATTCTATCTTCCCTCCGTGGACCAGTTCAATCTGCTAAAGTATCATGTCCTTTCGTCTTTCTCTGTTTAATTTCGTTTTTCCAATTTCCCCCGATCTGCTGATTTTTTTGGATCTTGTCAGGATTTCGATAAGGTTTGGCCTATCTTCGATTCCGCGCAATCGAGGGACTTCCGGAAGGTGAATTTTCGATCTCGTTCGTTTTTGTGATTCTGGTGAATTGGTGTGATGGAGGTAACTCGAATTTTGTTTTTTAACTTCACTTTTCGGATTAATTTAGGTTACTGGTT
The DNA here is from genome assembly GCF_002738345.1 of Cucurbita maxima. NCBI lineage: Eukaryota > Viridiplantae > Streptophyta > Magnoliopsida > Cucurbitales > Cucurbitaceae > Cucurbita > Cucurbita maxima. Next base: position 3,226,628 of record NW_019272027.1, read on the forward strand.
GGTGGAATCTTTGTTTAGGTCGTGCAAGGGATCATCAGTGAGCTTGAATCTCAAGGTGCATTACCTAGGAGCAATTCGAGGGTTTCGTCTCTTGCTACGTGCTGTGGACCGAGGTCAGTAGAATTTACCGCTCTGAAGAATAGTTTCTCGTGAGTTCATTGGGTATAGAGTCAATTGTGGAAAGAGATTGCTACTCATGCGTGTCTAAATAAACTCATTGAGTATTGAATTTGGGTTCTACTTTCAATCCGGTTTGAGATAACATTCATGGGAACAGAGAGATTCATTTCAGTTAGATAATTTTGTGCAGGTTTGTTGAACTGTTGTGGCAACTTTCCTTGCATGCTTTGCGGGAGGTTCACAGACGCACGTTTGCTGCCGATGTTGCAGCTAACCCACTTCCTGCACCTTTGACAGATGTAGCCTTTTCACATGCAGCTACATTACTTCCTGTGACTAAGGTAGTTGTTGATTAGAGTCATCAGACAACTATTTCATTCCCCAGTATGATTAATAACCAATTAATGAACTCCAACTCTACTTGACGGCTGACCAATTATTTGATCATGTATAAATAAGTGTCATGTACAAAGTTGCCTGTCTGATTGTTAATGAACTCGTATAAAATGTTCAATACAAGTTTGCATACTTGCCTGTAGCTTAATGAAACAGTGAGTTGAACCCTTCCACTTGCTGGGTCATAACTTTTCCTCTCCGTCTTTGCTGTACTTGGTTTTTCCCTTTGGTTGATTCTGAATTGTTTGATTGTTACTTGTGAACCATTAATTAGATTTCTTGTCTCAAATAGGCTAGAATAGCACTTGAAAGAAGAAGGTTTCTGAAAAATGCTGAAACAGCAGTGCAACGTCAAGCTATGTGGTCTAATTTGGCTCATGAAATGACTGCCGAGTTTCGTGGCCTTTGTGCTGAAGAGGTGTTCACATTTTCTTAAGAAACTTATAGCTATCTTTTTTAAGATACCTTTTGGCGTGGCGTTCATGATTTTTACCTCATTCTTCTTTCTTTTCCCCTACTTTTTGGGAATCTTGGATGCCAGGCTTATCTGCAGCAAGAGCTTGAAAAACTGCATGATTTGAGAAACAAAGTAAAATTGGAAGGGGAGCTGTGGGACGACCTTGTATCAAGCTCAAGTCAAAACTCACATTTAGTTTCAAAGGCAACTCGCTTGTGGGAGTCTATATTGGCACGCAAAAGTTAGTATGAAGTTCTCACTCTTGACCTACATTGTCAATAATTTTTTTTAATCAAAATTGTATTCTTTAGGAGTAGTTTTTAGATTTTCCGGTTGTTAATATCTTTTCAGAATCCATGATACTCTATCATCCCCGTGTTTATCTTTCAATAAAGTTTCCTTTTATTTTCCCGATGTGTCGTTCCATTTTAGTAGGCGGTATATAATTCTCAAGCATGCACACAAATTTGATTGCTGGAAGTCATCATTATTTTTTTCTTATAAACAACGTTGCCATCCTTTTTTGCCTCAAACCTCTAGATATCAGTATAATGTGAAGGGGCTTAAGTTTATCTAAACGATATGCTTTATCTTTTTCAAACTACTTCCAATTTCATTAGCCACAGACAAAACGGTTGGGCTTTGGTTGTATTCCTGCCATGCTGTTCTGTTCTTGGATGCTACTCCTACTGAAGAGTATATAATTCAACTTGCGATTTAGTGAATAAAATAGATGTCCTTCAATGCTAGTCTTACTGAAGAATATGTGTATCTTTTAACGATATGACCTATTATTCCTGATTTGGAATTGGAACAATGACTGATTTCTATGTTTCTTCACAGCCCATGTTTTGCTATTGCGGCAGCTCTAGAATCATGGGTCACTTGCCAGTTTGTTCTGTGAATAATATGCAATTTAGGAAAATTCCTTTGTTCCTTTTCTATGAGAAAACCTGCAGAAATTTATGAAAGATTGCATTGGAGAATTTTTCGCATGGGTCTATTTGCTTGGAAATCCTTCACTATACTATTTTCCCCCATCCAGTAGATGGAAAAATCTAAATCTTTGGTGAAGATCAAATATCTAAACTTAATTAATTTAGCCCGCAGATTATTGTTATTGAACTTATTTGACAATCATTATTGAAGTTAGGTTGCTCAATATTCTCTGTCTTAATGTACAGGTCAACATGAAGTTCTTGCTTCGGGCCCTATAGAGGATTTAATTGCCCACCGAGAACATAGGTATAATATTGTATTTATATGTCGGAATAAAAATGCCACATGCTAAGCTAATTTTTATACAAATTTGACCTTTAGGTATCGTATTTCTGGATCATCTCTGCGTGCCGCTATGGATCAGAGCTCTCAGGTTCCTTATACCGATGTCCTTTCCAGTCAGTCAAGTGATTTAGCTTCAGCATTTGTTGATGACAAAGATCAGAATGATAAGTCATATGCTAACTCACAAATAAGTGATGATTCAGTATCTTGGATGGATGATCGGAGTGGAAAAGTCCATCCCACTGTTGATGTAGCTGAAATCATAAGGCGTTGGACTCATGCTTTACAGCGTATTCATAAACAGTCACTCCATCTGGTAAGTCTTTTTTCCTCTTCTCTTTCTTTCTTATTGTTTGTTTGTCTGTTTTTGTTTTGTTTTTATATTGTGAAATAGTTCAGCTTCTAGTAGAAAATGCTATGATTTGATGTGAGTAATTCCATGGTTGTCCTTGGGTAGTTGGATTCTGGTGTCTTATTTTTGGGGTGGATATGAAATCTTTCTTAGTTTGTTGTATAGTTTGAATGCTCGTTGATCTATCAGTATGATCCTTTCGTAAGAGGAGCTGTAGCCTGTAGCATTTGCTAGTATCTGAATGATTAGTTTAATTTTATGGAATCTGAACCTTTGGTATTGGATGCATCTACGAATTCTTGTTTTCTTTCCATTTTCCTAATTTCGTTATTATGAATTGATTTGATCGGTTTGGCAATTGCTTTTCCTGCAAACATGAGGCAATGTTTTGAATGTGTTTCTACATGCTGACAGCAGAATATGAAGGATCTTCCTCTATGTATAATTTAACAGGCATACATTTATATATTTTCTTTATTGGAAGATTTAACATTTTGAATGTGTTGGAAGTGTTGCTACATGCTGACAGCAGAATATGAAGGATCTTCCCTGTATTAATTCACAGGAATGTATTTATATAATTCCTTTATTGGGGGATTTAACCTTTTCTTTTCTTTTGTTAATTTTTTTAAAAAACAATTTCATTGAGGTATGAAATTTAAGGAGTGAATAAAGCCTATGGATTGGTTTTATTTTCAGTTGCTTGGTTGTTCTCTTCTGGACTAACTTTAAAACTGTAGCTCAACTTTCCTGTGGATTGGTTATTAATTTTGATCTGTCAGTCTCTTATCCTCTCAAAAAACATAGTTAGACACAACATATATAGTTCCTTTTACCTTCTATGGTAAAAGTCTACCATGAGCTGATTTGTAGGCAAAAGCTAATGATGGAGAAGGTCCTGAAATTCTACGGGGTGCACACGATGGCGGTACAAGTGGCCATGCCGAGTCTTTGGCGGCAACTCTTGCTGAACATCAACAACACCTGGCAAGCTTGCAGGTTTTCATTAGACACCCTTTGTAATTGTGATCAAACAACATTTGTGTATTTTTTGAAGTACCTTATTTTCTTGATAATTTCACGAATATAATCCAGCTTTACAAGGTCGTCTATGTGAATGTTCTCTTATATTTTACATCAACGTTTGTATGTGCAGGTGCTCATCAACCAATTGAAGGAAGTTGCTCCAGGAATACAGAAATCAATATCAGAGTGTACTGAGAAAGTGAACAATATATCCTTAAGTCAACCTCCAGTGATCAAACATCCTGTTCGAACCATGTCACCTATGCAGGCACAGACTAGTGGACGAACATCGGTAATTGTTAAGAAGCTGTTTTATGACACATCCGAAGTGATTCAATCTGCTGAACAACGTTTTCTCTGTTTTTCTTAATTATTCAGGTAAGTAGCTCTGATGAGGTTTCGGAGGCAACTTTAAAAATGTTGTCCGTTCAACTTGACAAGGTGTCTGCCAGTCCTACTTTAAAGCTCCCACAATTGTTTAGTTTGACGCCGAACTCTTCTGGAAAAACGGGAAATATGCAAAAGCGACACAATTTGGCATCTCAAACCAGCCAAATAGACAATTCATCAGAAAACAAATCACCTGACCAGCCTTCCTCAAACGATCATATGAATAACCTGCCACAAGGTTTGCTGCATTCGCTCCCATCCTTCATTTCTGCTGGCTGATTCACATCTCCTTTTTACTTCACAGCTATATGTTAAACTTAATCTGCCTCACCTTGATCATATATGTTTTGTTTTATTCTCTTCAACAGACACGGAGACTTCTTATGTTCAGAATTTAAAGAGATCAGTCAGAGAAGCTGCTCTTTCGATGAAATACAACAATTCAGAACCATCACAAGATGGTCATTCTGATGGAAGTGTGGAACACTTCTTTGTGCCTCTTTCAGGAACTGGATTTTCTCGTTTAGGCCCAGATAGTAAAGGAGCTTCCACGAGGAATAGAAGGTCGTCTGTTCCTCACACGGACGTTTCCTTGCCTGAGAGTCCTGCCTATGATTTTAATAATGGAATTGATTTCAATGAATTTACCGGTGCATTGAATGATCTGGATTCTCTTAATGACTTTGATGAGTTAAATGGGTTTCTTTCTTCTGCTCGATCAAATTATGCAACTTCCGATGCTCGGAAATTAGTTTTTGACAACGATGAAGCTCAGGATCAAGTATTCTCACCCCCTTTGCTGATGGACTCATCACTTTTTACCGATTCTTACGAGGATCTACTTGGTAAGTTCGCTATTTTAGAAAATATCCCAGTTTTGTATCTATATATTCTGTTTCATAGGTATTTATCCATAGATCAAATGCACATTTTCCCCCTTGGAAGCTATATTTAATGGCAATTCTGATTCCTTTACAGCTCCACTGTCGGAAACTGATACAGCAATGATGGAACATTAAGTTGAAATTTCAGCGACCTTCCATTCTTCAGTTAGAGATTCTTTACATCTCGACACTCTGTTATACTTGGTGCTTACTTCAGTTCACCTCGTAGCCCCTGCTTCACACATTGGATATGGATATCCTTGCTATTTTTGTGCTAGCCATGTGCCAACTGAGTAGCTATGCTATAAATGGATCACACAGATCTTCGAGCATAGCAACAAATTTAAAGTTTGCGACTCTTTCGTGGACTGGCCACGATCGGGACGGTCATTCAGATTGGTATGGTATTTAATCTTTTTCTCGGTTGGTTTTCTGTGATAGTTTGTCAACAGCTTTCAATCCCCATCGCCTGGGGTCTAAAGTCTGCTAAAGCTATTGCATCAAAGTGGTATGCTACTCAAACATTGGGCTAAAATACAAAATTCGATTCGAACCAAAGCTCGGGATTGGTAAAATCTTTTGTATCTATTGTTTGATTTAAACATCTAACACTGATTGACAAGTTCATTTATATATTTTCTGATTTGTATGTTAACAACTTTGTAGCATCCTTAGAAATTACTGTACCTCCGAACTGTCTGTACATTCTCCTACAGCCATTGTGTTCCTGATTTGTTCATCTTTTAGCTGGGTTGTTCATTCAAGTGCTTCAGTTTTTGCCTAATCCAGATTCAAGCCGAACTCGGAACTCGTTTCTCGGGTAAGCTCAAAGGCCCTAGAATTTAGCTCTCACCAAACTTGCATAATATATCATATACATCATGGATTTAGTAGTTTACCATTTTAATACAACTGCTGAGCTTGCTCAGTGATATAGACAAGTTCATAGCTTTTTGTAGGTTAAGATGCTAAAATTTCGAATTTTTAGACTTCTCTCTGCTTTCTAATGTCCAATTTTGATCCTTTCGATCTTAAAATTAATCTTCATCTTAGTTTATGGTTAACTTTTGCTAAAATATTTAGTTCATAAAATTTGGTAAATATATTTACTATAGACCTTTTCTTGAATGCAAATTATTATTATTATTTCGTCAACCACAATCTTCAGACAAGAAGTAGAATTGAAGAAGTTCTAAACATCGAGTGGTGTCAACCATGACCACGTAAGTAGTGAAGAGTATAGAGCGAATGAGTTCTAGTCATAGCAGTCACGTACTTGGGATTTAACATCGCTACGAAAGCTTTAGGATTTAACATTGCTATGAAAGCTTTAAGGAGAGAGAGTTATCTCGAAGAGTTGAAATGCTCGCAGGTTAGTTTGGACTTGTGGATATACAAAAAAATAAATATGGTATCATGCATAGTCAGTCGGGTATTTGATTGACACCAAATTTGGTGAACATTTATCTTTCATATAGATGGATTTAATTGTTGAGTCGTATGTCGAAACTCATATCAAAACCTCGATTTTCGAGGTTATGGCTTGATGTCCTACTTGACCCTTTTCGAGCTTATCTTTGATATCTGTGTTGCTTTGTTCACTCGAACTTTTTTTGTGTATGCCTCAACTTATCTTCAATGCATACTCTTGGTGTGTTGGATGATGTACCGTCCTCTTCGATTGCATTATGACACTTCTCAATCTTGCTCCTCACGTTGTCGGGTGTTGAGTCATAACCTATTTTCTTTGAGAGAGGTTGTAGTCTCAAAATATATATAGATTAATCTCAACCATGTTTGTATTTCTTTGATCGATGAACGGATATGCATGTATAGAAGAGTATAATAAGGAGCCATCATATAAAGATGACGTTTAGAATTTGAATTATCATAATTGATGTGTAAACATGATAATATGGGGTAAGCTTCATTTATTTATTTATTAAATTATTACGAAGTTAAAGCTATAAAGCTAAATTAATAGTAGCCCTTTTTTAAATACACGAAACGTCTTTTTCTTTGAATACTAAGTCATACCATTTTAATTTTTAAGTATTTAACTTCAAAAAGAAAAAAAAAAATTGAATTCAAATAATTAAATTTAAAAGGCCAGTCAATACCGAACGAACCGACGTCGTTTCAAGAAGCAATAAAAAAATCCCCTGTGCCCGCTCGTACATTTGTCACGGTCTGTTGTATAGGACGTGTCAGATTGTACGACTCCCAAGGTGTCGGTTGCACGATTACCCGAAACATGCGAAACACACGATTGCTGCCTATTTTTGGCGGCGTTCTCATTCCTATCTGGCACAGAAATAGATCCCCGACAGTGCTTTTAAAAATAAATTAAAATAAAAAATTAACAAAAATAAATTATTTATTTATTTATTTATTATAATTTTTAACTCTTTAAATAAACATATTAAGCATTTTAGTATATGAAAATATTATTAAATTATAAATTTAGTATTTAAATTTACGAAAAATTCACAAATTTTCAATTACATGACTATAATTTTATGAACACTTTAATTAAAATTTAATTTTTATATAAAATAAATAAATAAATAATTTTTATTATGTGATATTTTTAATGAAGTTAAAACATTAAATTAATTAAAAAATTTCGAAATTATTTGAAATGAAGTCGGTTGGAAGAGCTCTCTTCTCCTTCTCCTCCTCCTTCTCTGGAACTCCCAACGCCATTGAAGCGTTACAGAGAGATCTCGAGAGCAATTTCCCTTTGAAAGACACCTAAATTCACTCGATCCATTTTCACCTATGATTCTATCTCCGTCGTCTCCTTCCGATTTGGCTCCCCGATTTCTCGTCTGATTCTGCAAACGAGAGAGATTCATAGAGAGAGAGAGAGAGAGACCGAGAGAAATGCCAGGCGTGGCTGTGAAGCTCTACAGCGTGTTCTTCAAGTTTCTCTTGAAGCATCGTTTACAGAATCTGATCCAAGATCCACTCGACGAATCCACCGCTTTTGGAGTCACATCTCGACCCGAAGAAACCGTCGCTTCCGCTAATCCTCTGTTCACCGACGGCGTTGCTACCAAGGATATCCACATCGATCCCTTCACATCTCTTAGTATTCGGATCTTCCTTCCTGAATCTGCTCTTACTCCGCTTGAATCCGATTCAAATCCCTCTTCCAAATCGTCCAGGGCAAAACCTAAACGCCCTAACCAAGATGCTCAGCCCGATCTTGTTAATCAGAATCTGAATAACTTACAGCAATATAATACGCGCCGCAATAGCTATGGTCCTTCGGGAAATTCCACGGAAGAACCGCGGACGAGTAGGTATGGGGGTTACAGTAATGAAATGGACGGGTTGAATTTGATTTCCGGCGCTGCTACCGGTGGCGTTTATAGAGGGTATGCGCCAGCCACGGAGAATAGCCGGAGGTTGCCTGTGATGTTGCAATTTCACGGCGGGGGGTGGGTTAGTGGGAGCAATGGTTCGGCGGCGAACGATTTCTTTTGCCGGAGGATTGCGAAATTGTGCGATGTTATTGTTGTCTCTGTTGGGTATCGGCTTGCACCCGAGAGCCGGTTTCCAGCTGCGTTTGAAGATGGGTTGACGGTGTTGAATTGGCTGGGGAAGCAGGCCAATTTGGCCGAATGTAGCAAGTCTTTGGGAAATGCCATAGACAATGACAATGAGTTTAAGAAATCGGATTCTCATGGGCATATCGTCGACGCGTTCGGGGCGTCAATGGTAGAGCCTTGGCTTGCAGCCCATGGAGACCCAACAAGGTTTTCATTTTTGATAGCAAGAATTCTGATATCATATGGCTTAATGTTTTGTGTTGATGATATTGCTTTGATTTCCTTTGTTCTTTGTGTGTTAATGAACCCTTCCCCTCATCCACACCCTCCATTACAAGGAGCTACCTTTAGAAGCATGGCTCAGGAAAAGACCCAAGTAGGATGAAGGGAAGACCTAAACTTCACGACCCACAAAGTTAGCCCACCTCCCGAGCTTGAAGGAGTCGCCATTAACGTATAAACTTCACAACCCACAAAGTTAGTGTAACGGCTCAAGCCCACCACTAGCAGATATTGTCCTCTTTAGGCTTTCCCTTTCAGGCTTCCCCAAAGAAGACATTATCTGCTAGCAATGGGGTTGGACCGTTACAAATGGTATCAGAGCTAGACACCGGGCGATGTGCCAGCGAGGAGACTGTTCCTCGAAGGGGTAGACACGAGGTGGTGTGCTAGTAAGGATGCTGGCCCTGAAGGGGGGTGGATTTGGTAGGGTCCCACATCGATTGAAGAAAGAATAAGTGCCAGCGAGAACACACTGGGCCCTAAAGGGGGGTGGATTGTGAGATCCCACATCAATTGGTGAAGAGAACGAAACACCCTTTATAAGGTGAAAACCTTTCCCTAGCAGACGCGTTTTAAAAACCTTGAGGGAAAACTCGAAAGGGAAAGTCCAAAGAGGATAATATCTGCTAGTGGTGGGCTTGGGCCGTTACAGTTAGCTCAGCTATCGAGTTTGAATGAGTTGCCATTAATGCATAAAATTTGCCATTTGCCTCGTTTAATCCTAAATCTTGAGATCATATCAGAAAAGGCTAACATACGATTCAAAACGATAAAGAACTCCTTTGCCAAAGCAAAAGATGGTACATCTTCGAACTGAAGGTGAAATAGGTGAACCTTGTCGTTACCAATTTGAAAACCGTCTAGAATAGACCAGAGGATCACCTTATCTAAGACTTCTAGAGACATGCATTCTTCCCTGCTTACCATTGAGCAAGATAGAATAGTTCACATTCCTTGAACAACCCTCCATCCACAATCACTATTTCGGCCCATGTCCCTTCTTCTCCATCACCTTATGTAGAAAAGTCCAATCCACATGATCGGAGGCTCTCTGAAAGTCAATCTTGAAGATGATCCCGTTTTTTTTTTCTTTTTTTCGAGCTCTATAATCCTCAATGGTCTCATTTGCAATTAGATCTTGGCCTAAGATCTGCCTGCTAGCAAGAAATGCCCCTTGAGCAGCGAAGATCGTTGAGGGGAGAACCTTTTTAACCCGGCAAGGAGTTTGGAGATAACCTTATACACTAGTAATAAGATCAATGGGTCTAAAGTCCTTTACCTTTGATGCCTTATCCTTCTTAGGGTTTAAGCAAAACAAAGGTATTGTTGAGCACATTATTGAGAATGCATCTCTTGTAGAATTGACTGACGACTTTCCAAAGATTCTTCTTAATAACCTCCTAATTGTCTCTGAAGAAAGTTGAAGAAAACTCATCCAAACATGGGGTTGTGTTTCTATCTGACCGACATCCTTTTGACCTTCCTCCAAGGAGAAGGGTGCCTCAAACGGATCTCTGTCCTTGGGAGATAGGACACCGATCCACCCGCTCTAAAAATGAGTGAGGATCAACTAACGACCCATAAAAAGAGACCTTCAATCGGTCCTAGATTAATAGACCTTCAATCTCCTTCTCAATGGTTTGATGAAGTTCTTATTTTTTCTACCGCCAACAACTTTATAGAAATAAACTGAGTTACAATCATCCTCACTTGCCCATTTAACTTCTGCTTTTTGAATCCCACTTGCACACTCTTTTCTGGCGATTTCTGCAAATCCAACTTTCAAATTTAGCCGCTCCACCTTCACAGCGTCGAGTAATCTCTCCTCTATCTCTTCCAACATGTGAAAAGCTTCAAGTTTCCCCAAATATCCTTTTTCTTGACCCTAACGTCCCCAAAAACCTCCCTATTCCAAGACTTAAACTTCTCTTTGATTGAGTTGAGTTTTCGCAAAAAGCGAAACCCCTCCCCTCTTCCTTGAACCTTAGATTGCCACCACCGAGAGAATGAGGTTTTAAAAGATGGATGGGACAACCATATGCTCTTACCCTGAAAGAGTTGGATCGCATTTTATCAAATCCGAGTAGCAGCAAAGAGGCCAATGGTTCGAGATAATCCTAGGAGCTAAGAATTGCCTCACATTATTGAACACTTCCATCCAACCTCTTGAGAGGAAAGGTCCATCATTACCGCTTCTGGTTCATTGCTAGCTTTCTAGACGTTAAAATTTAAAGCATTGAAGCAGTCAGGCTTCACAATGCCTCACATATTTAATCTGCATAATCTTTCAATCGTTGCTCTTCCTAATCTAATCATATTGTATTGGATTTAGTTAGGGGCGGTATTGAATGACGGATTCAAAGAGTCAGTTCTTTGTTCTGAACTGTTACTGGTAGGATGGTTAAGCAGTTGTAATAGAGCTTTGCAACCTTTTCCTCTGAATATTCGTTGAAAGCATTGCATAGAATCCTTTTTGCCCCAGTATCTTGGCTGAACGGATGCTTCTCTGAGAATTGAGATTCATGAGGCAAGAAAGAATCTCCTCTTGTTCTTAGATTTTAAAATCTGTTCTCTGTTGCCTTCCGAAAACGTTCAAGATAAAAAGAGGTGAATATTTAAGGAGGTATTGGCCTACCGAGATAGGTTTTGGATGTCGTCGGTATCCCAAAGAAAAACCCTTTTACCTATTATTTTCTACAATTGGTTTCCTTTTTCTTTTTTTGAAAAATAATTGACTGTTGTCTTTTGTAGTGGACTTTCTTTCATTCCTTCTCATAGAAGCAAGAAAGATCCTCAGGGTAGTAACTTGACCTTGTTTTTTCTTTTTCTTTTGAGCAGATGTGTTCTTCTTGGGGTTAGCTGTGGAGCAAATATTGCAGATTATGTGGCTAGAAAGGTCGTCGAGGCTGGTAAGCTCTTGGACCCTGTCAAAGTTGTTGCACAGATTCTCCTGTATCCGTTCTTTGTCGGGAGTGTCCCTACGCATTCAGAATTGAAGTTTGCGAATTCGTACTTTTACGATAAAGCTATGTGCCTTCTTGCTTGGAAGCTGTTCCTACCTGAGGAAGAGTTTAGTCTTGATCATCCAGCTGCAAATCCCCTTGCTTCTGGTAGAGAAGGCCCACCTTTAAAGCTTATGCCACCGACACTGACAGTGGTAGCTGAACTCGACTGGATGAGAGATCGAGCCATAGCATACTCCGAAGAACTTCGAAAAGTAAATGTCGATGCACCTGTTCTTGACTATAAGGATGCAGTACACGAATTTGCTACCCTCGACATCCTTCTCAAGACACCTCAAGCCCAAGCTTGTGCAGAGGACATCGCCATCTGGGTCAAAAAATATATTTCACTACGAGGCCACGAGTTCTCTTATTGATGTGTATTCTGAAGAAACCAGGCATAATAAACCGAGTCGAGGTAGTGTCACGGTTAGAGATCATGTGGTGTACTTAGAATGAGGGAGTGTAACATTTTTTCATAGGCTGTTAAATCAAGTTTTGTTCCTCCTTCCATTTTGATCTTTTGTAAGATAGAGAACCCTGAGATTAGGAGGATGGATACATATATCATTGGTCTTGTAATGTAAAATGTTTCCGATTCTCTTTCGAAATCGAGCACCGAGGTTGAACATCGTTCCTTCCTATTTTCCCCCCACGAATTGTGTACAATTTTCTCAGTTATGTGAGTTCTTCTTGCTTTGTCACTCCCAGCTCAAACCTGAAAGAATCCTTGAGCTTCAAAACCTCAATTGTTTATCAAATATTCAAGAACAATCTGGCATTGGGTAAGAGTTTTGCACTTTTCAAAACGTTACAGATAGAGAAGTTCCTGGGCACCATTAATGGCAGCCAATGCTCTAAGATTAGCTCTAGCCAAGGACACTGAGCTTCTGGTTTGCATTTGATTATGATCATCTCTGAGAGCCTCCATAAACTCCGCAATCTCAGTGCCAAAGCAACCTCCTGATCTTGGTCTGGCGTACCTCTCCTCCTACTCACATCTGCATCTCGAGTCGTCGTCCTCACTGGCCGAACACTTCGATGGTGCATTCTGGACTGAACTCTGCTGACAGCATTTGAAAATGGAGCTTGCTGCGTTGTCATTCTACTGTTAGATTCGCCATCCTCGTTTCGACCAGTTATTTCCCTTCGTCTTCTTGAGCTACTATTGCCATGTCTACTCGACGTTTGGGTTGCTCGCGTGTTATGGTTCTGCAAACTACTATAGAAGGCCTTTTCTGTGTCTTGAATCTTCTTGTCATGGCTACTACACCCTCCTTTTGCTTCCTTTCTTGATTCAACCTCCTGAGGAAAAAGAATTTGTATGGTGTTCCAAAGAATTGTATTTACAGTAGTGCAAGATCTCCCATTGCTGCAAACTTAAGATCAACACAAGAGACATGTAAGCATTAATGTCTGAAAATTTAATGATCCAAATGATTTGGTTGCATGGAACTTTGGAGTAGCAAATTCAACCTTATAGCTGTCTGCATTTTGGGCACTTTTTTCCACATTTGTCAGCTGCAGATCTTAGACATTTCTTGCAGAAACTACCCATATACAAGCAGAAAGGAAGACAACTTAGAATGGTACTACTTAGTACGGATTCTTAATAAATATTCTTAATAATTGCCTCATAATTCTCTAAAACTTTCAACTTTGTGTCTATTAGCCCTTTGACATTTTCATTATTGTTTATAGTTATCGTGTGTTTATTTTTGTAACTGCTCAAACTCACCGCTAGTAGATATTGTCCTCTTTGGACTTTTCCTTCCGAGCTTTCCCTTAAGGTTTTAAAACGTATCTATTAGGGAGAGGTTTTCACACCTTTATAAACGATGCTTCTAACTCCTCTCGAACAAGGTATAAAACTTCCAATTTTATGACTATTAGTCCTCAAAACTTAATAAGGTCAAAAAACATCATTGACCTATTAACTACTTTTCAAATTTTAGAAGTCAATAAATACAAATTTAAAATTTCAAAGATTCATTTCTTTAAAAGTCGAGGAATTCTCAATTTGTAGTTAAAAAAAAAAAAAAAAAAAACAAATTTTGATATAATATAACGATTAAAGAAAAATCAAGAAAAAACAACTCAAAAACTTTCATATACAATTTAGTATTCAGAACAGAGCATCTCAACATTTAGGGCTCAATCAAACTCAAAGAACCAAAAATAAGATTCAAGTGTAAGAACAATGAGTCAGTCTAGAGGGAGTTAGTTACCTATGGCCACAAGGTGTAGTACTAGGTTCAAAGCAAATTTCCAAGCAAATCTATAAAGAAGAATTGAAAACAAAGCAATTAGGAATAAGATAAGTATCCAAAAAAAGCTAAAGGTTGAAAGTTGAGAGAGAGTATCCTGCTGGAAGAGTTGAACATGTTGAAGAAGAAGAAGAAGAAGAAGCACCAGCTTTCTGTTCATCCAATGAATCACTTTTCTTTGGGTCAGCCTCTGCTGTTTCTTGATCTTGTTTTAGAGCATCATCTGTTCATATCATTTGCTACAACAATTACTTATATCAAAGAAACTCGAAAATGGTGGTTTTAAGCTTAATTTTCAACAACAAAACAGTAATCGAACTGTTATGACCCAATTTTCGAAACTTCGAATCGATGACTGTGGCATGGAATGACACTAGAAGTACAATAAAATTTGCACAATTCAAAAAACAAACAACACTACATTTAATCAAGTGCAGATCAAAGTTTATTAGGAAACCGAGACGGATACAAATTTAAATGGATCATAAACACCGAGTTCTCATGATCTCAGTCTCAATTAAAAATTTGGTAACCTAATCCTCCAAGAATTTTCTAGAAATTAGGGACAAATGGAAATCCGAATCCTCCAAGCATTGTAAATGGAAATCTACCTTTCACAGTCGATTCTTCTTCCTCGAGGTCAAGAACAGCCGCCGGAATCGAGATTAAGTTTGCCGAAGCCCTTCGTTTTCTACAAAAAGCACACAAGAAATGAACTCAAATTTCAGACAAAACAACTCCAATCAATCCGAATAGAAACCCTAGAATCTGCGCATAGATATGGAGGAACCGAGAGAAGAATCAGAATAAAAAAAAATACAGTCTACCTTCTCGAACCAGACTGAGGACTCTTGCACTGGAGAACTAATCGTTTCTTCTGCCGGAACTCTCTGTCCGGCGTGTCTTCGACGACCAGGCTCGCGATTAGAAGCGCTTCTTCGTCCCAGCCGGCCATGGCGACCGCCGATTTGAATCTAGGGCTAAAGTAACTAGCCCCATCATTTCCGATTTCGAGCGGTTTCGATCCAATCGTTTCTTGTTCTGGTTCTGAAGCGCTTGTGTCGATCCCTCTTGCACCATTTCAGATCGGATACGAATCGGTGAAGGAGATCATCAACGAGAGAGTGAACAGAGTTTTTTTTTTTCTTTGATTAACTCCGAAGAAATGGATTAGTTCAAAACGATGAACTTCCCAACGGTCGGATTTTGTTCGTATTTGAATGCGGTTCGGGTCGGTATTTCTTTTGCAACGGCTATATTTCCGGGATGATTAATTATTACGTTTTAAATGATAATTATTAATTGATTAAATTAATAAAAATATTGTATAATTTTGCATTATGTGTAAAACACAAGTTTTAATAATATTTCTGAAAAATTAAAAAAATATCTTCAATTTTTTTTTAAAAAAAAATGTTAAATTGACGTGTACCTATTATATTAAATTTTAATTATGATCGGTTAAGATCATAGTTTATCGTGTCTATCAATACTTTTTAGGTTAAATAACGAAGCATATTAGGATTTATTGAGTTGAGTTTCCTGATGCATTGCAACCTTATTAAGGTTGAACAACAGTTAGGTCCGAGAATGACTTAGGGAACTTATGCCCAAAAATAAAAAAACATTTACTACCGGTAACATCACTTCTCAAACCAAAATAACATTTCCCTCTATGAAAAGTGAAACATTTACTAGTTTAGTTTCCGAACTTTTAGGTAATGTCAGAAAGTGATGAACATGTCATAATAGATCAGTTATAAAAAATTTAAGTACTAGATCAGTTATAAAAAATTTAAGTACTAACAACTATATATTAGACATTTTTAAATTTTAGGGATTAAATGACAAAATTGAAAGTTTAGAAACCTATTAGACACTAACCACGTGCCGGTTGAAGAATGAGTCGTTAGTGGATTGGTTAAGCACCAAAGTCATAGCGAAAATGAGTTTTCATGGGGCAATTATCACTGCTTATAGACTCGAACCTAGGTGATCTATCAATGACCAATATGAAGCTTGGGTGACACTAATTGGAGGTCTGAACTGACTAATGTTGAAGAATCAATGGATGAGTTATGGTTGAAGGAGAAGTGTCACTCGAACTCAGAACTAGTTAGTTCTCCCTGAAATGCGTTAAGACGCTCTTTAAGTTAAGAAACCAAGTAAACACATCCCTCCCGAAAGTTTAAGAGTTAGAACTTACCATCTGACTTTTACGGATTGATCAATCTGCCCAAGTTAATATTCATGAAATGGTTATATTTCTCAAAAGAAATGTTATGATACAAAAATCTTATTGCTCACAAGAGGATGGATTTGTATTGAGAGTTCAAAAGAAATACACGGGTTGACCTTTCTTTTTCATATCATATTAATTTAATTCAATGGCGTCTCTATGAATCAGAATCGGTTTGACTCAAAAAAAAGTCTAGTAGAAGTTCGTTTATAATTTTGATTATTTAAATAAAATTTTTTTAAGACGAAGAAGACAAAAAAAAGACGGCGCAAGATCATCAAATTCGTTCAAGAAAAGCCAAACGTGTCGTAATTTTTACCGACAATCTAAACTCTGAAGATCAGCGTTCATCCTGAGCCAGGATCGAACTCTCCATGAGATTCATGAAGAAACAGATTCGTCCATACTATCGGTAGAGTTTGTAAGACCGCGACTGATCCTAATAGGGAACGAAATAAATAACTGGAAAGATTGTTATAGTCTCAATCAAATGAATTTCGTTAGGGTGGGGCTCATCAATTTAATTAGGATCGGTCTTATACGAAGGAGTGCGGTTCGTTCGATAAATTCCTACCTCTCTATCGATCTCTGAGATGTTTGGATTTTTCAAAACTTCATTGAAATTAGGAATTCGTTAGGACCTTCAACAAAAGGGTACCTGTACCCGAAACCGACACAGGTGGGTAGGTAGAGAATACCTAGGGGCGCGAGCAATCAGTTGTTAGAATCAATAGGTCTTCAAATCGTTCATTTGAAAAAATTGAAACCCTTCTTATTGGATGATCATGATACTTCCCAAAAATCGAAATTCTTGATCAATGGAGGAACAATATCACCATTTTTGTTCAATAAGATACCAAAAAATCCGATTATGAGTTGTGAAGCAATAAAAGTATGCGGATAAATAGAAGGGTGAAAGAAAGAGAGAAAAAGAATATGAATGATATATGATTCCAATATGTAAGGTCGATGGGTCATCTCATAAAAAGTAGTGTAATAAAGCATTAAGACTGATGGATTCATAATTAGATAAATCTGTTCATAGCAGGGCACCAACCAACCTGAGTTCTATAATTACAAATGATGTGAGAAAACAAACGGGTTAAAACAAACTAGATTTGTCCTCTCTTCCTAAAAAGTGAGCGAGAAGATGTTGTCTGGTTTGGCCCGTTACGACCTGTTACGTAAATAAATCTGCATATTGTTAATGAAAGGGCAAGAGTTTCTTTCTATTCTACGAAGATTTTTTCTTTCTTCCACTTTTCGAGAGGCGCTTCAGCATTTTGTGGTCTCGTTTGCATTCCTCTGTAAAACGAACACGATTGTCAAGTCAAAGTTGAACCTTTCATCAACTGATACAAATGGAAGGTAGGCTGGCCAAAGGAGAGATACCTCTTATATAAGTAAACGAAGACATAGAAAAACAACACAATAAGTATGGTCAAAACTAAAATAACGATGGACCAACTCGTCCTAACCTGCACGCATACCAAAGAATGCATTCGACAAAAAGAAGGGGTGACGAGGTCTTTAGAGGAGGTGGTGAATATGGTTGGATGGGTGACGAGGTCATTTCTGGTAGTTGGGGACTCTTTTTGTGGGTTTACTTTTTGTATGTTCTTGTAGATTGTAGCAGCCCAAACCTATCACTAGTAGATATTGTCCGCTTTAGCCGGTTATATATCACCGTCAGTCTCACAGTTTTAAATGTGCCAGGGAGAGGTTTCCACACCCTTATAAGAAATGCTTTGTTCTCCTCTCCAACCCATGCAGGATCTTACAATCCACCCCCTTGGG
Source organism: Cucurbita maxima (assembly GCF_002738345.1). NCBI lineage: Eukaryota > Viridiplantae > Streptophyta > Magnoliopsida > Cucurbitales > Cucurbitaceae > Cucurbita > Cucurbita maxima. Next base: position 3,244,681 of record NW_019272027.1, read on the forward strand.
GGCCAACGTCCTTGCTGACACACCTCCTAGTGTCTAACTTTGATACCATTTATAACACCCTAAGCCCACCGCTAGAAGATATTGTCCACTTTGGCTCGTTACATATCGCCGTCAACCTCACGATTTTAAAACGTGTCTGCTAGGGAGAGGTTTCCACGCCCTTATAAGGAATGTTTTGTTCTCCTCTCCAACTGATGTGAGATCTCACAATCCACCCCCTTTGGGGGCCAGCATCCTCACTGGCACACCGCTCGATGTTAGGCTCTAATACCAATTGTAACAGCCCAAGCCCACTACTAATAGATATTATCCGCTTTGGTTCGTTACGTATCGTCGTCAACCTCACGATTTTAAAATGCGTCTGCTAGGAAGAGGTTTCCACACCATTAAAATGAATGTTTCGTTATCCTCTCCAACCGATGTGGGATCTCACAATCCACTCCCTTGGGGGCCAACCCAGCGTCCTCACTGACACACCTCCCGGTGTCTAGTTCTAATACCATTTGTTACAGCCCAAGCTCACCACTAGCAGATATTATCCACTTTGGCCTATTATATGTCGCCGTTAGTCTCACGGTTTTAAAACATGTCTGCTAAGGAGAAGTTTCCACACTCTTAAAAGGAATGTTTCGTTCTCCTCTCCTACCGATGTGGGATCTCACATAAATTCTTCCATCTTTCTCGATGAAAGTTGGGTTTTTTTAAAAAAAGAAAACGAGTTAGAATTGTTTTCTTGCTAGCGGTTAGAACAAGAAGAGACTAATGAACCTTAGATGATTATTGGATAAACAAGTGAATTTGATGCAGTAACGAAACACAAACTTCAAATGATTCGATTGAACAATTCTTACTTTATGTTAAAAGTTCATTGACAACACAACAAGGCACGTTGATATTTTTCAGAGCCGATCAAGATCAGAGAGACCAATGTGATAACTTGAAGATTACTAAGTGTCACGGTCATGCTTGTCCAAAGCATATTGTTTATGGCCGCGGAGAAGTTTCCACACTCTTAAAAGGAATGCTTCGTTCTCCTATGTATTAGTAAAAAACCCGTAATGTATTTTAGTGAAAAACTAAATGGGGCAGCATTGAACTATCTTACCTATGATAAAGAATTGTTTACTTTAGTTCGCACATTGCAGGTGTGGCAACACTACTTATGGCCTAGAAAATTCGTGATCCACCCTAATCATGAAAGCTTGAAGTATCTTAAGGGTCAAAGCAAACTGAACCGTAGGCATGCAAAATGGGTGGAGTTTATTGAAACATTTCCGTATGTCATCAAATATAAGCAATGTAAGGATAATGTGGTAGCTGATGCATTATCTAGAAGGTACAATCTTTTTACTTCTATCAGTGCAAAAAATCTTGGATTTGAGCATATTAAAGAATTATATCGAGATGACCACGTCTTTGAAATTATTTATGCATCTTGTCTTACAAAAACAGCTGTAGATGATTATTATGTGTTTCATGAATTCTTATTTAAGAAAAGTAAGCATTGTATTCTTAAATGCTCTTTCCGAGATTTGCTTGTTAAAGAAGCACATAGTGGTGGCTTAATAGGACATTTTGGGATTAATAAAACTTATAATATGTTGCATGAACACTTCTTTTGGCCAAAAATGAAGCATGATGTTCATAAATTTTGTAGACAATGCTTTAAATGCAAAGAAGCTAAATCTAGATCACAACCGAATAGATTGTACACTCCTTTGAATGTACCTAATGAACCTTGAACTAATATATCTATGGATTTTGTTCTTGGTTTACCGCATATTAAAAAGGGTAAAGATAGTATTTTTGTTGTGGTAGACAGATTTAGTAAGATGACTCATTTTATTGCATGTAACAAGGCGGACGATACAAAACATATTGCTGATTTATTTTTTAGGGAAGTAGTAAGATTACATGGAATCCCTAGAATAATTGTTACTGATAGGGATGCTAAATTTCTAGGTCACTTTTGGAAAGTATTGTGGGGTAAATTGGGTACCAAATTGTTGTTTTCAACTACATGTCATCTTCAGACGGATGGAAAAACTGAGGTGGTTAATAGAACATTAGGAGCATTGCTTAGGGCTATTATTTCTAAGAATATTAAGTCTTGGGATGAATGTTTGTCATTTGTAGAGTTTACATATAATAGAGCAATTCATAGAACAACATTGTTCTCCTTTTGAAGTTATTTATGGATTTAATCCACTTACGCCTCTTGATTTGCTTCCTATTCCTTCTAATATGTTTGTGAGTGACGCAGCCAAAAATAAGGCAGACTTGATCAAGACATTGCACAAGGGGGTGAAGGAGAGAATTGAGACCCAAAATTTCAAAGTTACTTCAAGGATTACAAAGGACGGAAGGAAATCATTTTTAAACTTGGTGACTTGGTGACTGGGTTTGAATACATTTTCGCAAGAAGCGATTCTCATCTCAATGGAAGACAAAGTTACATCCAAGAGGGGATGACCCTTATCAAGTCCTTGAAAGAATTAATAACAATGCATATAAAATTGATCTTCCCGGAGACTTTTCAGTACATTCTACTTTCAATGTTGTTGACTTAAGTCCTTTGACGAATCATTTTGAAGAGAGAGAAGATGATAAGAATCACGGTGTTCCAAATGTTCCAACTGGACCTATTACACGATCCAAGGCGAATGTTCCAACTGGACCTATTACACGATCCAAGGCGAAGAAGATTCAACAAACATTTGTAGAATTAGAAGCTGATACAATTGACGAAGGACAATTGAATATTTTCACGGTTGAAGTTGAAAAACAAAAACATAAAAAATGATAGGGTTTGAACCTACACGAGTGAAGCCTAATTGATTTCAAGTTTATTTCTTTAGCCACTCAAACATATCAACAGATTTTATTGTTTTTTTGTTTTCATTTTGCAATGGTCAATTGGTCAAAATTGACTTCGTCATTTGTGGAGATTAAAGGGGATCAGGATTGAATCCCGGCCACGAATGTCTTTTGTCGGGAGACTATAAATACCCACAATATGTTATGTAAAAATCAGATTCGTGGATGAATATAATTCAGATCTCAAATTGAGACATTTCCCTTAGAAATTCGAGCATCATATTTGCCATTTCTAAGTTTCAAGCAATTCTTGTTGTGGTAGAATTGCACTCGAGTCATTCAATCAAGCCTTAATCAAGTTAGATTGTGATCGAGTCATTCAATCAAGCCTTAATCAAGTTAGATTGTGAAGTGACTCAATTTAGAACAAGGTTTTCAAATCTTCGATGGTAAGAGGTAATCTAATTCTAGCCTAAGGTTTTCAAATCTTCGATGGTAAGAGGTAATCTAATTCTAGCCTTATTTGATCCAAATTTAGGTAATCTAATTCTAGCCTTATTTGATCCAAATTTAGGTAATCTAATTCTAGCCTTATCTTCGATCGATCAGGTAATCTAAAGCCTTGATCCAAATTTAGGTAATCTAATTCTAGCCTTATTTCTTGGTTGATCCAAATTTACAAATTTAGGTAATCTAATTCTAGCCTTTATCCAAATTTAGGTAATCTAATTCTAGCCTTGATCCAAATTTAGGTAATCTAATTCTAGCCTTGATCCAAATTTAGGTAATCTAATTCTAGCCTTGATCCAAATTTAGGTAATCTAATTCTAGCCTTGATCCAAATTTAGGTAATCTAATTTAGGGTTGATTCAAGGGTTTAGGGTTCTTGCTTCAACAAAAGTTTGGATCGTTTATCTTTTTCGATGAAAGTTGGGTTTTTTTAAAAAAGAAAACGGGATAGAATTGTTTTCTTGCTAGCAGTATTTCTGAACAAGTTCCCGGATAACAGGAAGAGACTAATGAACCTGAGATGATTATTGGATAAACGAGTGAATTAAATGCAGTAACGAAACACAAACTTCAGATGATTCGACTGAACAATTCTTGTTAAAAGTTCATTGACAACATAAGGCATGTTAATATTTTTCAGAGCCGATCAAGATCAGAGAGACCAATGTGATAACTTGAAGATTACTCAGTGTCACGGTCATGCTTGTCCAAAGCATATTGTTTATGGCCGCATGACAGATGTCTCAATCTTACTTGTCTAAGACATGTTGTCCATGGTTACATGCCCGTTCCAAAGCCCTTTTTACATGCTTTCATCCTAGATAGGTCTTTACCATTTCACGATGGGTCAATACGAGGATGTATGACCGTTCACCAAAACCATGTCTACGCCCGCCAGGGCTTAAAATACCCCAAAATGTATTATAGGGGATATGACTAGTTGTCATTTCTTCCTACCATGAGTTATATGCTATTTAAGTCGTGATATTTCTTAATTTGCTTATAGTCATATAATGTTGTTTTCTTCAATTCTTCAAACCGTTAGCAAATGTATTTCCTCGCACACGTTTTCTAAACCTTTTCTCTCAACATGACTCGAGGTTTGAACATACGCCGACATTGTCTGCAACGTCCGAATTTCTCACGGCTGACTTGTTCGCTTGGTTAGAATAAGTGTCACACAATCGCTATCCCGCTATTGCTAGAGTGCGATTGTGACACTGAGCAAGCATCATATACCATGAGAAATTGATCAAAAGGAGCCATATATATACATACAATGAAACTACATACCTGTCGACCTCTCGAGAACGGTTTTGGCTTTCTGCTACAAGTGTGTGCATCACAGAACTGGTGCAAGAAGAATTCTACCATTTGGATAACACCAAAAGAGTTTTATTAGATAGATGATAGTAATGAAAGTTGTAAGGGAGAATTCTGAAGCTACCATGAAGATGGCTGGCTGAGGCACCCTCATTGATGGGAAAACAACTATCAGCAAGAGCCTGCAATGAGTTAACAATTGTGTGGTGAATTGTGAGTATATAAAGAAGAAATCTACAGGAAATCTTTTGAGGTTACCTCAGACATGTCTTTGTTTCTTGCAGCAGCAGCAGGATTGCATTTACTTTTCTGTGATACTGAATCCATTACATGATCACAGTGCAATGCACCACAAAGATCTGCCATGCACTTGCTTCGACTCTAGATTAAACACGAGCAAGATGATTCGAGTGCCGTATCAGCTAAAACTGAAGTAAACAATGCTTTTTGTACCGTCTACGGGTTATGCTCGTGATGTATAAGTAGAAGAAAAGTGTAACAGCCCGAGTTTACCGCTAGCAGATATTGTTCTCTTTAGGCTTTCTTTTTTGAGCTTCCACTCAAGGTTTAAAACGTGTTTATTAGGAAGAGGTTTCCACACCCTTATAAGAAATGTTTCGTTCCCCTCTCCAACCAATATTGGATCTAATAATCCACCCTCCTTGAGGCCCAATGTCCTCACTGATACACCGCCCGGTGTCTGACTCTGATATCATTTGTAACAGTCGAAGCTCACCGCTATCAGATATTGTCCACTTTGACCTATTACGTATCGTCATCAACCTCACAGTTTTAAAACACATCTACTATGTAAAGGGTTTAGCCCAACTCTGACCAGTGTCTCGCACTGTCCAGTGACTAGCTCTGATACCATTTGTAACAGCCCAAGCCTACCGCCAGCCGGTATTGTCCTAAAAAATTTAAAACGCGTATACTAGGAAGATATTTCCATACCCTTACAAGAAATGTTTCGTTCTCCTCTCCAACCAATGCGGGATCTCACAAAAGTACACTGCAAACTATTATTAAGAGAGAGATCGGTTACTAAAGACACAAAATACTACAGGTACTTGGGTCAGTTTAAGAACTTTTTGCCTGAAGTCCATATAAATACCCTGTCTACTCGAATAGGCACGATCCAATAACTAGAAAGAAGCATAAACATATTGTAAAGTACCTAGTGTCCCATGTTATATCTACTTGACTATATTGCAATATAATCCACCGTGAACGTCAACCTGAGTATTATCTCAACTAGTTAAGACATTCCCACCTCACAACATGAACTCAAAAAAGTAAAGACATATATAATCCACTATGAACTAACGAAAGCCCACGATTCTTATAGACGTTTTAGAATGATCTTATATGACTAACTAAGAATCAAATGGGAATTGAATCATCAACGGCAACTTACCACATTCAGCAAATCATAGTGTCTATTGTCAAAATGCTGATAAAGATACTTCTCTTCATAGGATCTTTTTCTACAATATCCACACTTCCAGTCATTAAAATCTAGATGCGTTTTGTGCTGTTCTTGATCTCTGAACATATCATTATCCGGGTGAAGCCTACACTCCGTACAAATCTTGTGTTTCTTTTTATCCACAAAGGGCATTAGATACTGCGTCGAGGTAAAAACATTCTGATTTAGTTCGATAAAGTTTTATATCATACAAATGGTCGTATCGATGCGTCGAGGTAAAAGGAATAACTATAAGAAGAAGAAAAAAAGCTCCATTCAAATGTTGAATATGAATACCTCCTCAATTATTTTCCACGCCGCCCTACTCCTATCTCTCGAGCAGTGTACCTCACGAGCATCGTTCCAATCCTGCTTTGGAGCACTGGACATTAACTCCAAAGCTCAAAATTTATCATCATCATAAGGAAAATGAACTGCTCACTATATAGGAACATAGGTGACGGTAAAGAAACCAAATATTACCTCTCAGTGGCAGAATCTTTAGAACCCTATGGAAAATGACAGCAAAGAAGAGGGTCATTCATAGAATTGAAGTTTCTCCAGTAATAATTTGCATTTAACCATAACAAGTAAGAAAATGGAAAACATGAATTCAGAACTTTGCAAAGAAGTATTTCTTTCCTTTCGGCTTCCTCTCAAAGTTTTTAAAACACGTCTACTAGGGAGAGGTTTCCATACACTTATAAATAATGCTTCGTTCTCCTCTCCAACCGATGTGGGATCTCACAATCCACCCCTTCCAGGGTCCAGCATCTTCACTGATACTCGTTCCCTTCTTCAATCGATGTGGGACCCCCCAATCCACCCCCCATTTAGGGCCTAACGTTCTTGCTGGCATACCGCCTCATGTCCCTCCTCGTTGGCATATCGTTCGGTGTTTGGCTCTGACACCATTTGTAACAACTCAAGCCCACCGCTAGCAGATATTGTCCTCTTTGGGCTTTCTCTTTCAGGCTTCCCCTCAAGGTTTTTAAAACGCATCTGCTTGGGAGAGTTTTCCACACCGTTGTAAAGAATGCTTCGTTCTCCTCCCCAACAGATGTGGGATGTCACAATTCACCCCTTTCGGGGCCCAGCGTTCTCGCTGACACTCGTTCCCTTCTCCAATCGATGTGGGGCCCCTCAATCCACTCCCTTTAAGGCCCAGCGTCCTTGCACCGCCTCGTGTCCACCCCCTTCGGGACTCAGCCTCCTCGCTAGCACATCGCCTGGTGTCTGGCTCTGATATCATTTGTAACAATCGACCGACTTTTATACCATTTGTAACAATCCAAACCCACACCGCTATCAGATATTGTCGTCTCTGGACTTTCCCTTTCAGGCTTTTAAAACGTGTCTACAATCTTATAAATAAATGCTTCGTTCTCTCCGGTTGAGGTGAGATCTCACATCCTCACTCTTAACACACAAATTCAGTGGATTTTCATTGGATTTCAATGCAGAAACGCAGAGAACATTCTAAAACAAATCATCCTGTCAAAGAGACCAAGTCGTGAGGAATCTAAATCAAACTCTACATCATTTAAACAAAGTCACTACTACAGAATTTTTCCATCCATCGTTCATTTACGAAATCAAACAATGAAATGATAATTCAAAAGGAGTTAATGAAGATCCATCTCGCAAAATTTGAATAATAACAGACGGAAGTCAAATTCATCGGCGAAAATAAGCACCTGATTCAATGATTGAAGAGGAAGAGTGGAAGAAACTCTCTGTGGTCGCAACGAAAAAAGCAGAGAGATGACGAGAAGAGCAACCATATGGATCGCCTTTCCATCGTCGATGTTATGGAACCTCCACCAGCGGAATTGAAAGCAAGCCTCTGCACAGGAAGCTCGAGAAAAACTCCGAATAAAAGTGGGGGCCAGTTTTTAATTTTGGAAAGATCTGGGGAAGTTTTGTATTATTTTCATTCTCTCAGGGAGTAATGTTAGTAAATTTTTATTAAATAATAAATTCAACCCGACCCACTTGTGTTATTTTTCAGTTGAGTTGTTTTTACTGTATTAGTTCGAGTGGTGTGTGTTGGATGATGAAAGTCCCACGTCTGCTAATTTAGAGAATGATCAGTAGTTTATAATCAAATAATACTCATTCTATTCGTACGAGACATTTTAGGAAGTACAAAGCAAAATCATGAGATTTTATGCTTAAAGTTAACAATATCATACCATTGTGGAGAATCGTGTTCGTCTAACATGGTATCAGAGTCATGCGCTAAACTTAATCGTGCCGATAGATTGGTAAATCCTCAAATATCGAACAAAGGAGTCTAAAAGAAAAGGAGTCAAGCCTCCACAAAGGCTTTGGAGTCGAGACACGATTAAAGAGAGACATATTTTGTTGAGGGGAGGTATTAGAGGATAAAAGTCTCATCCCACATCCGCTTATTTATTTATTTTTTCAAATATTTAATTAAGATTTATAGCTCAATTTAATGACTTCAAAAGAAAAGGAGTCCAACCTTCTCGAAGGCTTTGGAGTCGAGCTACGATTAAGGAAATGCGTACTTTGTTCGAGGGGAGGTATTGGATGATGAAAATCCCACTCCAAATCAGTTTATTTATTTATTTTTCAAACATTTAATTAAGATTTATAGCTCAAAAAATAAAATAAATATGGTATAAAATGTATTTTTTAAAATTAACGTTGATTTAATTCAATTTTTAAGAAATTTATTCATAAAATTTAAATGTTCGGTTATTGATTTATATTTTTTTAGAACGAATTTATAGAGATATTTATTTATTTATTTATTTATTTATTTATTTTTTAATTATTGAGTTTAGCTTGTCCTAGTTTTAATTTGAGGAGTTTAAGGTTAATTATTTTCCTAAAAAAAAAAAAAAAAATCAAAATTTCGTTCCTCTGTCTTTCCCATCTGCTTAGGGTTTGTGGCGCTGTTCGTTCTCCCACTCTCTTCCGAGTTCTCTTTTTCATCTCCATCAGTAAATCTCTCTAAAACATATAGCTTCATTCAGTTTCAAAAGCTTCGCTCTGTATCAATGGCGTCGATTCTTCAAAAGCTCATTAGAAAATCGCCACCTACAAGAACAATTGCTGCTCTGGGTAGCCAGACCTCACAAAATCCCTCATTACCCTATATTCTTCACCAACCTCTTGACATTGATAGGAAACCAGACGGCCATTGTGATTCTAATTTGAACTCTGTTTCAACTTCGTATCCGTCTCAATTTTCGCAGTTCTTCCCTAGTTTTCCATTTGGACTTTACTTGCAGCAAATCTCCTCAACTGGATCGATTCAATTCGAGCCGGATTATGTTGAAGAAAACGATTCTCGGAAGTTGTGGGCTGATAGCGTGAAGAAGAAGAGGAAACGCAAGATGAACAAGCACAAGTACAAGAAGCTAAGGAAGAGACTTCGTAGACAGACATAGTTTCTTTATTTGGTAAGACTATATGTATTCTTTTTAGTCTTGTAGAATGGGTTTAAAAATTTTCCTTCGTCATTGTTCTTAGTGGCCAATTCTTAGAGATTATTGTTTCGAGCTCAAAGGAAGCTTTTCATAGATGTGCCTTTTGTTTTCCTGAATAAGTTTGGAAGTGTTGTGTTAACTTGAAGTTCAAATGATTCATACTTCCTGTGTAGGGGTTTTTTGCAGATCATGTTTTCATTTTGCTCTTGTTTTAAGATTGATTGTGGGATCCAAAATGAAGCATTTCTTATAAGGATGTGGAAACCTCTCTTCAACAGTTGCGTTTTAAAACCTTTAGGGGAATCCATGGAAGGAAAAGTCTAAAGAGGACAATATCTGCTAGCAGTAGGTTTTGGTTGTTACAAATGGTATTAGAGCTGCCGATGTGCTAACAAGGACGCTGGGCCTTCAAGGAGGTGGATTGTGAGTTCCCACATCGGTTGGAGAGGGGAACTGTGATGTCCCACATTGGTTGGGGAGGAGAACAAACCACCATTTATAAGGGTGTGGAAACCTTTCCCTAGAAGACGCGTTTTAAAGCCTTGAGGGGAAGCTCGAAAGGATCAGAACCAGACACCGGACGATGTGCCAGCCTTCTTGCTGTTCCCCGAAGGGGGGTAGACACGAGGCAGTGTGCCAGTAAAGACGCTGGGCTCCAAAGGGGGGTGGATTTGGGGGCAGTCCCACATTGATTGGAGAAAGGAAAGAGTGTCAGCGAGGACGCTAAGCCCCGAAGGGGGTGGATTGTGATGTCCCACATTGGTTGGGGGGGGGAACAAACCACCATTGTGGAAACCTTCTCCTAGCAAACGTGTTTTAAAGCCTTGAGAGGAAGTCCGAAAGGGAAAGCCCAAAGAGGACAATATCTGTTAGCGGTGGATCTGGGCCGTTACAGGAATGAAACATTCCTTATAAGGGTGTGGAAACCTCTCCCTAACAGACGCTTTTTAAAACCTTGAGGGGAAGCCCTTGAAAGGGAAACTCAAAGAGGACAATATTTGCTAGCGGTGGGCTTGAGTTGTAGACACTAAGTGATGTGCCAGTGAGAATGTTGAGCCTCCAAGGGGGGTGAATTGTGAGATCCCACATCGATTGGAGAGGGGAACGAAGCATTCCTTATAAAGATGTGGAAACCTCTCCTTAGCAGACGTGTTTTAAAATTTTGAAGGGAAGTCTTTAAAGGGAAAGCCCAAAGAGGACAATATTTGCTAGCGGTGAGCTTAAGCTATTACATTACATTGATACATCAAAGGGTGCTTTCTAGTTTATTCCCAATGAATATCATCTCTGTAATACTAAAATTTGCTGGTTATAGAAGGTTAAGATTAGACCTTACGGTTCTGATTAATGAAAGCTTCTTTTGTGCTGGTAATCAAATGGTGGTAATACATTAAGCTATGAGCCTCCTAATGGCTTCTTCTTGTGTATGGTAATAAGTTTGCTTGCTCAGAAAATTCATAGAAATAGAGTTCTTTTAAAGTGGTTGTGTGCTCTTTGATTGGCGGAATGGTGAGGGGTCATGGAATATGATATGTCCATGAGAAATTCTCTTTTGACAAGGACAACGTCCTTGAGACGTTAGACTTTGCAAATCGTTTGCTCAAAAATGATATATCTTTGGATGTTGGACTTCTCTTTTTGGACGAATAGCTTTTATCTCTTCCTAGTTCCTAGTTCCTAACTCGACCTCAGCCGTCAACCCCCTAACCCACAAATGAAAAAGAAAAAAGGATTTGCATTTGGAGATTCTTAATTTAACTGTAGTTCTCTAACAGCCCAAGCCTTTGGAGATTCTTAATTTAACGTAGTTCTCTAACAGCCCAAGCCTTTGGAGATTCTTAATTTAACGTAGTTCTCTAACAGCCCAAGCCTGATACTAGCAAATATGGTTCTTTTTGGGGCTTTTCCTTCAAGGTTCTGAAACACTTCTGCTAGGGATCTCACAATCCACCCCCTTGAGGGCCCAACGTCCTCGCTGTTATACTACCCGATAACCAGCTTTGATATTATTTGTAACAGTCCAAATCCACCGCTAACAGATATTGTCCTCTTTGGGCTTTCCCCTCAAGATTTTAAAACACGTTTGCTAGAGAGAGGTTTTCACACCTTTATAATGAATGCTTTATTCCCCTCTCCAACCGATGTGGGATCTCCCAATTTTCTTAACCTCTCTATGTGATATTGAAAGTGATCTTGAGGCATAGCCCATAATGCAAGGAATATGAGCCAATATATTCTATTTAGTTTGCACGAATTGGTCTGTAGTCAAGGTGTAGCAGTTTGTTCTATTTGCTATTTGCTAGGTAAATATGGCTTGTTTATTGTTCTAGCAACCTTCTTTCTCTTGCACTCTGATTGGCATTCATATTAATTTATCATAAATAGAACTTGTCTAGAATCATGCTTCTCATAAAAAAAACTTGTCTAGAATCTATATATTGAAACTTTTGGATATTATAATCTTAATCCTTGGATAATTACCACTTAGTCTCTGGAAAAGTTGATGGATGTTAACACATTGGACAAGCTTCTGCCTTCTAGTACAAAACATTGCTTTACTGGCTGGAAGACGATATGATAATGTACGAAGATCAACTCCCATCGTTAGCTAAGACTTATTAGTTTAAGGTAGCGTAAGCATAACGGTATCTCAATGTGATGAACTATGCTCATGAGTTTTGAAAAATTGAGGTAGAAGGTCGGAAAAGGCCGTGATAATATAGGAAGATGCACCTCCATTGTTAACTGATACTATGTACACTAATTTTGAATTGAGGCAGAAGCTCAAGAGTGCTCTAGAATTCGATATTTCCAATTTTTTGAACCAATTATTGTTGTTGGGAGCATACTGATGTATTGATTGACAGGAAATGACAACAATGACCTGATATGCTTTGGTTTTGTATCTGCTGCTGTGACATATATATGCAAGATTTCTTTTGCAGAATGTATTGTCCTTCTTTGATGTAATTGAAGAGGGCTTGTCCCATTCAATAAGCTGTGAAGTAGACTATATACTTGCCACCTCTTGTACGTTGCCACTTGGCAACTTCATCGGTGTTCTCGGTGTCGATCTTAGTATGGTAGAAATAGCATCTTACCTGCTGAAGGACAAAAACGATTCATTTGTTTTCATTATGGATAAGAAAGACTCTTTGACATGCTATTAGGCTAAGAAAGTTGCTTCATCGGATCTAAACCGATATGGCCACTAAACTTGATCATTGATGTGAGATCTCACATGGGTTGGGGAGGAAAATAAAGCATTCCTTATAAGAGTATGGAAATCTCTCCTTAGTAGACGCGTTTTAAAATTGTGAGGCTGACGGTGATATGTAACGGGCCATAGCGAACAATATTTGCTAATAGTGGGTTTGGGTTTTTACAATTGGTATAAGAGCCAGACACCGAGCAGTGAGCCAGCGAGAATGCTGGCCCCAAAGGGGGTGAATTATGAGATCTCACATTGCTTGGAAAGAGGAACGAAGCATTCTTGATAAGAGTGTGGAAACCTCTCTCTAGCAGACGTGTTTTAAAATTCTGAGGTTGATGACAATACGTAACGGACCAAAACGGATGATATTTGCTAGCGGTGAGCTTGAGCTATTACAAATGGTATCAGAGCCAGACATTGGACTGTGTTCCAGCGAGGACGTTGGGCCCCCAAAGGTGTGGATTGTGAGATTTCACATCGGTTGGAGAGGGAAACGAAGCATTTCTTATAAGGGTGTGGAAACATTTCCCTAGCAGATGCGTTTTAAAACCGTTTTAAAACAGACAATATTTGCTAGCAGTGGGCTTGAGCTGTTACAATCAACGTGCTCAATGTATTCGGTAAACCCCAACCATTCAGTGTCGAGCAAAGAAATCTTTGAGGAAAATCTAGATTCCCTGCCATGGATGGGGGACATGGCTCATCATCCCATCACTACAAAAAAAGAAGAGGTAGGATCACAGAGGCCCACAACTTCTTTTCTTCTATTCCTTTACATAAAACTAGGGACCCCCCTCCTTTATTCTGCCCATAGCTTCATTTCTACTTCCTAGGCATTTTTCCTTTATATTCTGTTGTTATTTAGTCATTTTCAAACACAAGAGGTTGGTGCTTGCTTTATGATCTTGATTTGAAGCTTTTCTCCTTGATTTGGGGTCCATGTAGTGTGGCTGACATTATGACATGTTTGGATTATTTATTTCATCAAAGTTCCGCTTTTTTGGCGTAACAGCCTAAGCCTACCATTAGTAGATATTGTTCATTTTTGCCTGTTACGTATCGTTGTCAGTCGTACAGTTTTAAATCCCATTTCTTAGGGAGAGGCTTCCACACCCTTATAAGGAATGGTTCGTTCCCATCTACGACCAATGTTGGATCTCACAATCTACTCCCTTGGGACCCAGCGTCCAGCTCAAGCTCACTACTAGCAGATATTGTCCGTTTTGGTCCGTTAGTATCGCCATTAGCCGTATGGTTTTAAAACGCATTTCTTAGGAAGAGATTTTCATACCCTTATAAGGAATGTTTTTCACTCCAACCGATGTAAGGTTTCACACATGTGGGGTCGGTAATAAGTACACTTTTGAATTTAGTGATAACAATGTTTCTGATTAGTTTTGACTAAACTTCCATCTATAATACATGCAGATCTCATATCAACATCTCTTCTAAGCCTTTTTATGGTGTGAATTAAGTTTGATTTGGATAAAGGAAATAATCATTCCCTTCCCATCTGCCTATTGTTCATTCTTTTCTTCACTGTAATTGATAATGATTTTCACCATTGCTGCCGTTGATCCAGGTTGGAGATGATGGGACTTGAGAGGTCAGGAAGAGTTTTTCCCCTTCTATGCTGGTGAATGAGTATGATCCTCTATCTCCTTGTCTACACGAGGTAACGAGCAATTCTCGACCGTTTGATTTGGTCGAGACAATATATAAGTGACTGACTAGAGGCTTGAAATGAAAAGAAATGTCGATATGTATTGAGTAGGAATGTTCTAATGACCTGATAACTCAAACCACCCTAACGACTTAACCCAACCCTGGGTTGGGTTTTTGGAGAACCAAAGTTTTGGTTTGGTTAGCGGGTTTAGATTTTTTGGTTAGTTTAACCCAACCTAATAAAAACTTGGTTAAATTTACAATCTTTACCCTCGCCTAAGGGTGTTCAAATGACCCGATAGCTCCAACAATTTAGACTTGTTTGATATTTGAGTTTTATGCGATTTGGGTTATTAATATGGCATATATAATGGATAATTAATTGATTTTTTACCGGTTTGAAAATAGAGAGTTAATTTATGATTAGGGATTCATTCTAATATTTAAAACTATTAGGATTGAATTTAAACTTTCAAAATTGTGGGGCATTCAATACATTTGATGTCGAACATAAAGAAGAGGCTTTCCCATGGGTTGGGACAAAGGGTTGTGATACCGTGAAGGTGAGTTAACTCCAAAATCTCATTTTCAGTTCAGATGGTAGGCTTCAATTTGCCTGTAAGTCGGAATCACTAGTAACCAACGATCAGCCATACAATGAAACACAGAATACTAAATTCCAAATTGCAACTTGCCTGCATGAAGTCGAAAATCACTAGCAACCACCAACTATAAAATGAAACATAAAATACACTAGTAACCACCGATCAACCATACAATGAAACACATAATAAAGTGACTAAACTAATATTTAAAACTTTTTAAGTTCTAACCATTAAGAATGATAATTGAATCATAAATCTTGATCTCTTATTGGTAGCAAATAAGAATGTTTATATGACTCGATAATCCGATCAATTTGGACAATCCAATTCAAACCATAAAAGTTAGGTTAGGTTGAATTTTTAAAAAATAAAAAATTTGGCTCGATTCACAGGTTGATGTTCTTTTCGAGTTAGCACGATCAATCCAATTCAACTCTACTTTTAAGATTACTATGACTATTAAGAATATTTGACAATTTGGCTCGGTTCACAAGTTAACATTCTTTTCGAGTCAGCACGATCAATCCGAAGATAAGGTTACAATCCAACTCAACTCTACTTTTAAGATTACTATGACTATTAAGAATATTACTATAACTATTAAAAATATTTGACATTTATAATTAAGTTGAGTGATGTATTCTAGTTCGGGAAAGTTTGATATTTGAAATTTACATTGGAAGACCAAACAAAGCAGAGGCTGCGTCCGCCATAATTCCCTTTCACACAGAGTACTGAGAGTAATCTGACCCTTCAAATAATTCAACCTTCACACCCCCTCTGGTCCACCGCTCTGTATCTCTCTCTCTCTCTCTCTCTCTAAAACATGGGGAAGGAAGGAGGCTTAATCCATTGAAGAATGTAGCAATCTCACTCACTGGATGAACATCTTCTGTGCTCTTTTCCCCACTGTCTCTGAAAAGAAAAATCCAAAGGGGTTAAAGGAATGTCGGTTTCATTTTGAAATTCCCAAATCGAAAACACCTCGAATAGATATAATCGGACGTTTTTTCAGTGTAGATTTTGAAATCTTTTGTGGGTTCCAAGGCAGCGGCGATATGGGTGGCGTTACCTCATCCATGGCGGCGAAGTTCGCCTTCTTCCCGCCGAATCCACCTTCCTATAAGCTCATCACTGATGATCTTACTGGTCTTTTGCTTCTTAGCCCTTTCCCTCATCGCGAAAATGTTGAAGTTCTGAAACTTCCCTCTCGTCGGAGCACCGATATTGTTGCCGTTTATGTCCGGCATCCTATGGCGACTTCCACTCTGTTGTATTCTCATGGCAACGCCGCCGATCTTGGCCAAATGTATGAGCTCTTCATCGAGCTCAGTATTCACCTGCGTGTTAATCTTATGGGGTACTTGTTCTTCCCCCCATTTCTTAACATTTGGATTTGATAACTCTGTTTTGATAGCTCTCTGTTTATGCCTTTTGATCTTCTCTATTTTGGCATTCTGTTCTGGAAGATTATGAGTTTGATTGCTTGCATTTTGTTTAATTTAAGCAAATTTAGATCGATTTAAGGGTATTTTTCATGGAATTTTGTTGTTGCTTGGTTTCTTTGAAGAATTTGCTTAAGTTCTGTTTCAGCTTTTTGTGAGTTATTGTTGTGTGGATCTTCCAATCTTGTGGGCTTCATTGTCACTCTGTTCGTTTCAGTTTATCAATCTATTATCCTTATAAATCATAGATTCAGAGCTTTAGTTTTGGCAAATTTAGATGCTGGAGAAGATGTTAAACAGTGCATCTTAATCAATAAAATTTTAAGAAGAACATTAGAAATGGACTCTTTGCTGTGATGAATTTGTTGATTTGTTAGTTCTTTCAAGCACAATCTGCAGGTAGGAGGAGTTGTGAATCCATGCTCTAAAGCTCACGTAGCTCATCGGCTTGTTCGATGGAAATTCTTGACCTTGCCGTGTCTACCAAATGTGAGATATCCCATATTGGTTGGGAAGGAGAACGAAACACCTTTTATAAGAGTGTGGAAACCTTTTCCTAGCAGACGCGTTTTAAAGCCTTGAGGGGAAGCCCGAAAGGGAAAGCCCAAAGAGGACAATATCTGCTAGCGGTTGGCTTGGGCCATTACAAATGATATCAAAGCCCGACATTGGACTATGTGCCAACGAGGAGGTTGTTCCCCGAAGGGGGTAGATACGAGGCGATGTACTAGTAAGGACGTTGGGCCCCAAAGGGGGTTAGATTTGGTGGGGTCTCACATCAATTAGAGAAAGGAATGAGTGCCAGCAAGGACGCTGGGCCCTGAAGGGAGGTGGATTATGATATCCCACATTGGTTGGGGAGGAGAACGAAACACCCTTTATAAGGGTGTGGAAACCTTTCCCTAGCAGACACGTTTTAAAGCCTTGAGGGGAAGCCTAAAGAGGGTAATATATGCTAGTGGTGGACTTGGGCCGTTACAAATGGTATTAGAGCCAGACGCCGGACTATGTGCCAGTGAGGAGGCTGTTCCCCGGGGGTAGACACGAGGCGGTGTGTCAGCAAGGACGTTGGGTCCCGAAGGGGGGTGGATTTCGTGGGGTCCCACATCAATTAGAGAAAGGAACGAGTGCAAGCGAGGACGTTGGGCCCTGAAGGGGGGTGGATTGCGATATCCCACATTGTTTGGGGAGGAGAACGAAACACCCTTTATAAGGGTGTGGAAACCTTTCCCTAGCAGACGCGTTTTAAAGTCTTGAGGGGAAGCCCGAAAGGGAAAGTCCAAAGAAGACAATATTTGCTAGTGGTGGGCTTGGGCCGTTACAAAACGAGTCTAAACAACCTCCTAAGTGTGTTGTTCCTGATACGGTTCCTTTTACTTCGTGCAGGTACGACTATTCGGGTTACGGTCAATCATCAGGAAAGGTGTGTTGAATTTGCTTCTGATGACAGAAATAACTCTGTATTTTATAGTAATAAAATGAGGATTTTTCAAACATTGTGTTGCAGCCATCTGAGCAAAATACATATGCAGATATTGAGGCTGCATATAAGTGTCTTGAAGAAAGCTATGGTACCAAGCAGGAAGATGTGATCTTATACGGTCAATCCGTTGGGAGTGGCCCGACTTTGGATCTTGCAGCTCGACTTCCTCGCTTAAGAGCTGTTGTTTTGCATAGTCCAATACTCTCTGGTCTAAGAGTCATGTATCCTGTAAAGCGCTCCTACTGGTTCGATATTTATAAGGTAAGATATTACTATTTGGTTCATTGGTTTTCATATACGTGTAGTTAACGGACTTCGTTTTCTATCTATGTGCAGAATATCGACAAAATTTCGCTGGTTAATTGCCCAATCCTCATCATTCATGTAAGGATGATCTTCAACTTAGTTCCTCTTTATGGCTTTGTGCATTGTTTGACATATGAGTTATGGATATGATTCTGTGGTGTTGATGCATCTCGGATTTGAATATGTTAAGCCGTTTGGTTCTTTTTATCTTAGTGTTATTAGGAGTCGGTAATAGGAGGGCGCTTGCTCGTTTGGCTGTTAATGTTTGTGATGCTATTAAAAGAAGATTAATCATTATCTGTAATAGTCCAAGCCCACCGCTAGTAGATATTGTCTGCATTGTCCTGTTACGTATCGCCGTCAGACTCAAGGTTTTAAAACATGTTTGCTAGGGAGAGGTTTCCACACCTTTATTAGGAATGCTTCTTTCCTCTCTCCAACCGATGTGGGATCTCACAATCCATCCCCCTTGGAGGCCAACATTCTCTTTGCTGGCACACCGTCCGGTATCTGGCTCTGATACCATTTGTAACAGCCCAAGCTCATCACTAGCAGATATTGTCCACTTTGTCCCATTACGTATCGTTGTCAGACTCACGATTTTAAAACGCGTCTACTAGGGAGAGGTTTCCACACTTTTATAAGGAATGTTTCATTCCCCTCTCCAACCGACATGGGATCTCACATTATCAGTCTTCTCTACTACTATAGTAAACGAGGAGGAAGTATCATCTCTTGGTTTAGTTTTTAGATTCATATACCATGAAAACATCAATGAAATTAACTCATATATACACGATGGCAACCTGTAGATTTAATTTCAAACATCCAAAAGAGTACAGATTTCTCTTCAAATTTTCAGTGTAATTTGTAGCTATCTAATGTTGGCTCTGTGAAAGTATTCAAAATCTAAGGCATCTTTACACCATTTTGCAGGGAACTTCAGATGATGTGGTTGATTGCTCCCATGGCAAGCAACTATGGGAGCTCTGTAAAGAGAAATACGAACCGCTGTGGCTAAATGGCGGAAACCACTGTAATCTCGAGCTCTATCCCGAGTATATCAGGCATCTAAAGAAGTTTGTAGGAACAGTTGAGAAACCTCCTTCACAGCGATACAGTGCCAGAAAAAGTACAGACCAATACGAGCAGCCTCGTAAGAGCACAGATTTTTTCGAGATTCCAAGGAAGAGCACAGACCGGAGAGATAAACCAAGGCGGAGCACTGATCAACCAGAGAAGCTGAAGGCTACTGATAAGTTAGAAAAGCTCAGACTCTCCTTTAACCATGGGGAGAGGTCTCGTAAAAGTGTCGATTGCCATGAAAAGTCATGGAAAATCGTCGAACACCAATTGGAAAGAGCAAGAAAAAGTGTCGATCGGCTTGATAGAATACAAACCGGGTAATGCGCGTGGATTTGCAAGGGAAAAAAACATCATTTTGTTTGCTTTCTTCTAATTTATTGTCACAGTCTATTATACAAATCTCTGCATCATTTGTTGCTGAGTGGTAAAGTAAAACTGGCTTTTGGAACATGGGAAGAACAAGGAAAAGGAGCATGCGCAGCTCAGCCATCTGCGGGAAATGGGAGGTCAGGATTTGACTTTTTGTCTCTTTTCAAAGCTTTCTTCTGCAAAATCTATGATGTCTGGTCTCCTAATTCAAAGCTGGTCCCTTTTTTGCTGTCTTTTGACTTTCTTTTCAAAGCTTTCTTCATGGTCTCGAAAGGATTAATGGCATGACATCGACTTTGGAATCGTTGTTCGGTTTCTTAGAGCAAGAGGTTCGTAGTAATGATGTGTTTTGACTTCTTGTAACTATTATTTGAAACGATGCTGTGTTTTGTTTTCATCGAGTTTGTTTTGAGAGATGACTGGTTCTTTTTTAGAAACGTTGTAATTATGTTTATTTTTGGCCGTCGTTGGATTTTCTTCCCATACTTTGCTTTCATGGTCTCAATAGGATTAATGGGGTTGAGTTCGAAATTGTTGTTTGATTTCTTAGAGCAAGAGGTTCGTAGTAATAACGTGTTTCGACTTCTTGTAAACTATTCTTTTGAACGTTGTTGTTATGTCTTGTTTTTGTTGACTTTGTTTTGAGGGATGACCGGTTCGTAGTATTGTGGAATACTTTCAAAGCTGTCTCTTTTTGGTTGTCGACCACCTTCCCACAATTTGCTTCATGGTCTCAAAAGGATTAGTAATGTCGACTTTGTAATTGTTGTTCGGTTTTTTAGAGCAAGAGAATCGTACTAATAACGTGTTTCAGCTTCTTGTAGATATTCTTTTGAATGTTGTTATGTCTTATTTCCGTCGAGTTTATTTCGAGGGATGACTAGTTTCTTTTGAGCAATGTAGTAATCATGAGCTACTTTCAAAACTCGTCCCTTTTTGGCTATCGGTTTGACCTTTTTCCCATAATTTGCTCGTGATCTAAACATATTAACAACGTCAACTTTGAAATTGTTGTTCGGTTTCTTAGAGCAAGAGATTTATAGTAATAATGTAAGAAACACATGCGTTTTTTAAGAATAAAATATTATTGAATTAACAAAATGTGGGTTTACTCGTTTGTCCAAACTTAAATACATTCATTACAAAGTTGGGGGTTGAATTTTTTGAAAATCAGTTGGTGGTTGATTGTTTTTGGGCCGGTCAACCCAATCAACCCAAGAGGTTATCACGAAAACTAATGATATTTAGCGATTAGAACCGATGTTAGATGAGTTGTGACTTGTGAATATTTGATATTTGAGATTTACGAAATTTTTGGTTGTTTTGGATTGTGAATATTATTCGAGTTGCTCGGGTCACCAATACAACCAACCTTCCGAACGTAAAATAGTGTCGGGCTGGCATGTCAACCCAATTTCAATGATCAAAAGAAATTGGATCGACCCATTTAATTATTCAATAAATTTTCAATATATATATATATAGATTTTCTTTAGGATTTTTTGAATCTTATATAAAAAATTTAGATTGTTTTATTACTTCTACTAGATAAAATTATTGATATTATAAAGTTTCAATTAATATTTTATTTTTTTTAAAAAAAACTTTTATTAATATTTAATATTTTAAAATTTTGTATAAACAAAAAACTATATTTTCTAAATTATAAAAATATGTATAAAAAAAAAAGAAACTAAAAAAAATTAACTACAAATTCAGTGGTTGTGAGAGGAACAACTTCGAAAGATAAAAAGAACCAAACAAAACCCGTATTATCCAAAAAAAAAATCCTTCACCAAATCCGCATTCATTTCAATCTCTCTTCAATCCTCTCATTTGCAGCTCAAACTGAAGCAGATACATCTCTAGCAGGTAATTCTGTTCTTCATTTCTCTTTCCGACTTTGGATTGTAATGGGAAATCATTCATAGGACACTCAAATTGTTCATTGCCGCTCAAATTCTGGGATTCTGTTTTTTTTTTTTTTTTTTCTCGTTAATTTCCATAGACGATGAGTATTCTTAGTGATTGGTGCCCTAGTAGCTCTGGCCTTGAATTAGGTTGTAGCTCTGTAGTTAATGGTTCAAGGAAAAGGATAAACTGCGTTGGGTTTTCTGGTTGTTGTGGAAATGGCGGTTTCTCTTTGATTCCCTTTAGTTCAAGTGTTTTGAGATGTGGATTTTGTTATGAGAACTCGAAATTTGATTGCAATTTTGAGTTCCGCCATGGCTGTTCTAAGCTTAGGGTTGCTCGATTAATGAAGCCGAAGAGGAATTCTCTTGGTGTGTGGTTTTTATCTGCTTGGGCTGTTGAACAACCAACGATTGACGGTGAAATTGTTAGGGTTCAATCGAATTGTGGTGATGATTTTCCTGAGAAGAGTTTAGATTGGGATGATCATGATCATGACACTGTTAATAGTGAAAATAGCAATGGAAGGAGTTTTAAAGATGAGGAAGGTATAGAGGGAGAGGGAGATGTTAAGGTCGATGTTCGTGCACTAGCAGGTCGGTTGGAGCTTGCTCGAACTGTAGATGATGTCGAGGAGGTTCTCAAGGATGTTGGTGAATTGCCTCTTCAAGTGTTCTCTTCCTTGATTAAAGGTTTTGGGAGAGACAAGAGGTTGGGGTGTGCATTGGCTCTTGTTGAATGGCTGAAGACAAGGAAGATCAAAACGAATGGTCGTATCGCACCAAACTTGTTCATATACAACAGTCTTCTCGGTGCGGTTAAGCAATCTGGAGAGTTTTCAAAAATGGAAGATATCTTGAATGATATGTCTCAGGAAGGGATCGTTTCAAATGTTGTTACGTACAATACTATTATGTCGATTTACTTGGACCAAGGACTGCCAATGAAAGCTCTCGACATTCTTGAAGAAATGCCGAAGAAAGGCTTAACTCTGTCTCCTGTGTCATACTCTACGGCCTTACGAGCATACCGAAGGATGAAAGATGGGAACGGTGCTTTAAAGTTCATGGTTGAGTTGAGAGAAAGATATCGTAATGGTGAGATAGCGAAAGACGATAACGTAGATTGGGACGATGAGTTCTTAAAGCTCGAAAACTTTACTAGGCGTGTTTGCTACCAAGTAATGAGGATTTGGCTCGTGAAGGGTGATAGCGCAAGCACGAAGGTATTGCAACTTCTCACGGAAATGGATAAAGCAGGACTGTCGCTCGATCGTGCTGAAGAGGAACGACTTGTTTGGGCTTGCACGTGTGCGGAGCACCATAATGTAGCAAAAGAATTGTACTATAGGATCCGAGAAAAGAAATCTGGGATAAGCTTATCTGTTTGTAATCATGTGATTTGGTTGATGGGGAAAGCTAAGAAATGGTGGGCTGCGTTGGAGATTTATGAAGATTTGTTGGAGAAAGGACCAAAACCAAATAATCTATCATATGAACTAATTGTTTCTCACTTCAATGTTCTTCTCACAGCTGCGAAAAACCGAGGAATTTGGAGATGGGGCGTTCGGTTACTCAACAAAATGGAAGAGAAAGGTCTTAAACCCGGAATTCGGGAATGGAACGCCGTTCTTGTTGCCTGTTCCAGAGCTGCCGAAACTTCCATGGCTATAGAAATTTTTAGGAGAATGGTCGACCAAGGCGAAAAACCGACTGTCCTTTCTTACGGGGCGTTACTTAGTGCCCTGGAAAAGGGAAAGCTCTATGATGAAGCGCGTAGTGTCTGGGATCATATGATTAAAGTCGGGGTGGCGCCGAACATCTATGCCTATACAACTATGGCTTCGGTTTTCACTGGCCAAGGGAAGTTCAATATGGTTGAACTCACTATCAACGATATGGTTGCATCAGGCATCGAGCCTACAGTCGTCACGTATAATGCGATAATCACGGGATGTGTTCGTAATGGCATGAGCAGTGTAGCTTACGAGTGGTTTCACCGCATGAAAGTTCGAAATATCTCTCCAAATGAGGTGAGTTACGAATTGCTCATCGAGGCCCTTGCGAAGGACGGTAAACCAAGGCTTGCTTATGAGTTATACATGAAAGCTAACAATGAGGGTCTCAATCTTTCCTCTAAGATATATGATGCAGTAATTCATTCCTCTCAAGTTTATGGAGCCTCCATTGATATAAGATTGTTAGGGCCTCGGCCACCGGACGAGAACAAGAGTTCATAGACTAAAATAAACGTCTTTTGAAGAATGTTCGTAAAACTGCCGACGTTCCCGGGGCAAAACGAACGGTTGGAAAGAAATGAAGTCAGTGATTGACGATGTCTCAGTACTCTGATCTCTTAATTTGTGCAGGACGCTATACAAGAAACTCGGTAAGCCTATGGCTTCTCATGACGAGTGCAAACGGAGCTCGAAAACGCCAACATGGCCTAGCGGAATATCATCAACAGCTGATCAAGGAAACAGGTAAGTCAACTTAGTAATTATGGATTTAGACACTTTTCTCTGTTGATATGTATGGAAATTTGATGGTCAAAAAAGGCTAAAAACACAAGTGATGCAGAAAGCTATTCTTTAATGAAAGTATATGAGAATGTGTAGCTTTTTCTTCTTCCTTCTTTTTTTAGGACTCCACTCCCGTTACTAGCCCTTCCTTCGTCATACCACTCCTTCGAGACCCTGAAAAATGAACAACTTTTCTTTAGTATCGTAAAGGTGAAAGGGCCCTTGATTTTGCTATTAGAAAATTTTCCCTTGATTGAAGAGCGGCTAACAAAACGGTTCCAAATAAATGAAAACGTGAACCTCGAACTGGAATGACTCACTTATTTTAACGAGACTGTTTCACACCGATTCTAAGCTCTTAGTGATAAAAGAAGGAAGAAATACGTTTTTAATTACAATCCTCGTTAATCGAATTAAATGGAATCTTATAATTTTTTAAGCTCAGCTTTCTCATTTACGAAACAAATCAACCCCGACACAGTTGAACATTTTTTTATGTTCAATCTTTCTTTAAAAACTTTGGTTTAGATCCCTAATCTCGAGATGGTTGTATATGAAAAGTTTCCCCATAAATAATATTACTAAATTTCATATATATTATCATATAATATTCTTTTAAGAAAAGAATCAGAATCTTTACTCATTTGATTTTGGAATATAAAAAAATTAATTGGTTGTTTAAAATTGATAAGAAATTTCTTGAAATTCTTTCTCTTAATTTTTTTTATTTTAAAAATATATTTTAATATATATCTTATTTGTACTTGAACCTGAAGTTTAAAAAATTAAAAAAACATTTTTTTTGTTTTAGAAAATAACGATTTAGTCTCTTAACTTTGATTAATTGCAATTTAGTCCTTTCACTTTAATATATAACAATTTAAAACTACCTTAATTTAATTAATAAATATATTAATATTTAAATATATAAATAATTTGTTTAATTAATATTTTTGGTTACTTTTTCACATTAATTATTAATGAATGATGCAATAAATGGGCCTCAAAGCTTCATTTTTTATAATCATTAGATTAAAACCAAAGATTATTTTAATTTAATTCTTAACAAAATATTCTTAATTTCAAATATGGTTGAACCAACCTGTAAAATTACCATTTAATCCCTATATAATTTATTCAATTCCTTTTTAGTCCGTGAGATTCTAATTGAGGAGTGAAAGAGTCAGAATAATATGGTTTATGATATCTCTCATATTATATTCGAAGAGAAACGAGCACATTACTTGTATACATTACTCTTATCACGATCAGAGAAACGAGTGCAATATTTTTACTTTTTCTCATAGAAATTGCACTTGAGATCTCCGAGTCATTGCATACCAGTATTGTGCATTACAGTCGGTAACGTCTTTGAAACAAGTCTATCTAGCGTTTTTTTTAAAGAAATTTGTTGTATGGTGATATCGTCAGTTTGTTTCAAAATTAATATATTTTTTTGTATTTAATTTTTAAAATTTATTTTGTTTTGTTATCTATTTTTTTTTTTTACATATATTTTTTGTTTTTGAATTTTAGTTAATAATTTATATATTATATTAAAAAATAAAAATATACTTAAAAAATTAATTATCGGCCTAAATTTAATTATTATTTTACATTTATAATTTAATTATCAATTAGTCCTTATACTTTGAAATTATTTCTTATTAGCCCAAAGTAAAATTGACATTTTGACTAATAGAATAACAATGTGGAGGAATGGGGAAGATGAGCAATAAATTTAATTTTAGGGACAAAAATATAAATTTTGAAAAGTTTTGGGGTAAATAAAAATTTAAAGAAAATTTTTTGTTTTGTTGGAAAAGTTTTTCCATTTATTGGAATATTCAATATTCGGTTATTGTCGTCTTATCAGCAAGAGACGCAAAATCATGAAGGAACAGCGCCGAAGTTGCTTCGGTGTAAAAGTCGATCCAAAAGCTCAGAGAACCAATTCTTCATTGAAAGCGGTTGGGTGTTCATTGTTCTTGAGTCCAACACTCCATTTTATCGGTTCTTCAACTGCTGTTCTTGTTTCAAATCCATTCGAAAGATCCCCCCGATTCTTGTGTCCTGTTAATTTCAACTGAGATTCCACTTGGTGGATAACTTTTGTTGTTTTTTGTGGCTCTTTTGCGGTGCGAGTTTTTGGATTTTAGTGTATTTTTTGGTGTAATTTCGAGCGAATGGCTTGAATTGATTGTAATTTGTGGACTGAATGTACTGGAGATTGGATTTTGGTGGTTTGTGCTTCGATTGAAGATGGTTTCTAGGTTGGTTTTGCATTCGATTGAAGATCTTTGAGGTCGATTGGTTGAGGGCGTTAATAATGGAACCTCCGAGGGGGTTTTTGTCTTCGTTATGGAACTTCATCTGCTTCCTTCCGTTCTTTGTTGGTCTTCTGCTTCTGGGCGCCATTAAAGGTTAGCTTCGAGGAATTCTTCTCATTGTTTTCTTTCTTAACTAGCTTGATACCGGATTGCTACTTTTTTGAACTAACCTAATGGATCTACAACAACTAAACAACAATAACACAATTACAACTAAGATAGATCCATTAATCTCCGAGATAAAGTGGAAATCATCTATTGAGGTTAGGACTAGGTAGACGGAGGTCTAGGAGCTTGAATAGCTTATTGAATTAGCTCAATGAGCTGGTTACTACTTGATGTGGAAGGCGGGTTTTGCGTTTTGCCTTTAGCCCCATGGAATATTTTGCTCTGAATACTTCACTTTAAAGTGGAATCAAAAGTGAAGGTTGGTTGTACTGTCTTCTTTATGCATCCCTAGCTGCTATTTTCATATTGGGGTAAATGATAGAAGTTCTTTAAGGTTTACTTTGAGAAAAACTAAGGGTCTTCTCCAAATTTGAGAATCTTAAGGGAGCCAGGGTCATAATGCGGTTTGTAGGGGATAGATAGGGATCGAATACTTGTGGAAGTCTAGGAAAGTAGAAAGCATAAGAAAAAAGGGAACCAACTTGATATGAACTCAAGCATCAATCATACAAGATAAACTTTAAGGAAGATGTGAAGAAAATGTTGTTCAAATTATCACAAGATGTTACAATTCATGTCACATTAAAGAAGAATCAAGCTCCATTTATTCTTGGATGACTACAAATTTTGGGTGGATGGTAATTTAGAGTTATGGTGTTTCTTTAATGTATTTTAAGGCTTATTTACTTGCTAATTACAGCTATAACGTATACACCGTGGCTAATTATGGTCATAAAGTATGAAAGTTACAACTCTTGGAAGGTCTCGTGTAAGGTTAAGGGTTTTCATTTTGAGGCTATATAAAGTCATGTATGTTATCTTTGTAAAAGAGATTTGGAATGGAGTAAAAAGAGCATTTGTGCTTTCCTTTAGCCAAGGGCTAAGTCTCTTTGCAATTCTATGTAGTTTAGATTGCATGTTTAGGATCATTCACGCTTGACGTGATCATTCTGCTTGTGTAGTGATTCGAATCTCAAACAAGTGTTCTTGCCTTGAGATATTTGATCAACAAGGTAATTCGAATCTTACTTTCACTTAGAGTGATTCCTAATCATTAGGGCTAAGTGTTCTTACCTTTCCTTTAGCTAAGTGCTAAGTTTCTTTGCAATTCTATGTAGTTTAGATTGCATGTTTAGAATCATTCAGGCTGGACATGATCGATCTTACTTGTGGAGTGATTTGAATCTCAAACAAGTGTTCTTACCTTGAGATATTCGATCAACAAGGCAATCTGAATCTTACTTCCCTTGTAGTGATTCCATATCATTTGGTATCAGAGCTTTCCCTTGGGTTGATTCCTTATCACATAGCAAAGAAATTTCCTTGGGTGCAAGGCCTTCCAACTTGTCCTTTTGATCTTAACTCACTCGGTTTTGCGACATTAGACTATCATCATAATTGGTCTTGCTTGCATAATAGATTGCCCTTGGCGAACTTATACTCCT
The DNA here is from genome assembly GCF_002738345.1 of Cucurbita maxima. Classification (NCBI taxonomy): domain Eukaryota; kingdom Viridiplantae; phylum Streptophyta; class Magnoliopsida; order Cucurbitales; family Cucurbitaceae; genus Cucurbita; species Cucurbita maxima. Next base: position 3,272,808 of record NW_019272027.1, read on the forward strand.
AATTGCTCTGGTTGTGAAAACGGTCCTTGCAATGCATTGCCCTCTTGAAACTACAACGGACACTCTCTGTTAATATGGCCTGGTTACCCACAATATTTGCAAATGTTTGTTCCTTTCAAGCATTGGCCTTGATGTTTCTAACTGCAAATTTGGCACTGAGAATAACTAAACGATACGTATGAATTTTGTTGGTTTCAAAATTTATGTAACAATACCAGACGATTTTTTCAGGTATCATTCTGTGCCCTCTGATATGCCTCCTAATGGCAGCTGGAATCTCTGGTATCATATTAGGCCTTTGGCCAATGCACTGGTTCTGGACCTATTATAGCATTCTGAGGTGTGCTTTCACTACTTCCATTCTCTTCCATTATTCACCACCATAATTGATCTATCATTTTCCCCCTGAATTAACAGTGCCAAACAACTTGGACCTGTTTTAAAATTTGTTCTCTGCTTTGGAGCACTGCCCGTTCCCTTGATTTTGTGGCCCGTGGTTGGTGTAGTTGCAAGTATTATCGGCGGAGCTGCTTATGGATTCTTTTCACCAATTCTTGCTACATTTGATGCTGTTGGAGAATTAAAGACTAATAAATTGTTTCATTGCTTCTATGTACGGCTATGATTAGGTTCTGCCTAGTTATTTATTATCTTGTTTACTTTCTTGTTTGTATGAAGAGAAACTTATATTTTTGGGCATTCAGGATGGAACTTGGGACACAGTTAAAGGATGTTGCACAGTTATTCGGGATTTTGCGGACTTTTGCTACCATTCCTATAGATCATTTATGCTGGACCTACGAACAAAAACACCTCCAAATGGCGAACACTATGAGATAAGGTTTGTCTTGTTTTGTTTTATGTTTTTTGTCTGTTTTTTTTTTTTTTTTTTTTTTTTTTTTTTTTTTTTTTTTTTTTTTTTTTTTTTTTTTTTTTTTTTTTTTTTTTTTTT